>NC_044979.1:50668449-50968449 GCF_008728515.1 Papio anubis
CGTGAACCCGGGAGGCGGAGCTTGCAGTGAGCTGAGATCCGGCCACTGCACTCCAGCCTGGGCGACAGAGTGAGACTCCGTCTCAAAAAAAAAAAAAAAAAAAAATAAGATAGTTCAGGGCAAGCATAATATGAGGCTGTTTTATTTATGTCATCCACTTGACCAATGATTGACTGGTGTCTACTAAATGCCATTTCATTTTGGATCCTAGTTATTGATCTCCAGCTGGACTCTCCTTAATGAATGTGAGGTGTTTTTTTCCACAGCCACCTGTCCTCCTGATGAATGGTGCCATTTTTGCTTAATGGCTGTTTTGACCCCCACATCTAACACTTGTTCCACATCTCCTCACAAAGGGAATGTCATTCTGTCCAAGCCAATGACATAGAGCAAGGATTCTCAACCAAGCACCTTAGAGAGAAGGACAGATCTCCTTTCTAGAAAGGGTTAGGACCCTTGACACTCAGCCTGCAATGTGGCTGCCCACTGAGCAGCAAACACGTCCCTAAGCTTTTCACCCTAGAACTCTAGGCTGAACCCCAATTCACTGTAGTCCAGCCACTGTCGTCTGGAGCCATACTGCCCAGTGTGAGCACTTGAAACATGTCTAATCCAAACTGAGATGGGCTGGAAGTGTAAAAACATCCCAGATTTCTAAGACATAGTTTGGGAGAAAATGTATAATAAAGAATCACTGATTTTCTGGCAGGGTGCGGTGGCTCATACCTGTAATCCGAACACTTTAGGAGGCCAAGATAGGAAGATCACTTGAGCTCAGGAGTTTGAGACCAGCCTGGCCAACATGGCAAAACCCTGTCTCTACTAAAAATATGAAAATTAGCCAGGCATGGTGGAGCAAGGCTGTAGTCCCAGCTACTCGGGAGGCTGAGGCAGTAGAATCCCTTGACCTGGGAGGCAGAGGTTGCAGTAAGCCAAGATCCTGCCACTGCACTCCAGCCTGGGGGACAGAGTGAGACTCTGTCTTTAAAAAATCACTAATTTTTAAAATATTGATTATATGTCAAAGTAACTTTTAAATATGTTGGTTTAAGTATATTATTACAAACAAATTTATCTGTTTCTTTTTACTTTTTTTAATATGGCTATTAGAAAATTTTAAATTACATACATGAGTAATATTCTATTTCTGTTGGACAGTGCTGCTCTAGAGAGATCTGGGCTGCTTTTGTGTCTAGGTTAGGAGTGATATCCCACATCTGTGCTAGAGATGGATCATAACTAGCTCGGTGTAAAACCCTGACCAGGGTACCTCTGCCACCACCTCAGCCACAGAAGAGCCCACAGGTCCCCAGTCCAAGGGGAATATTCCAAGTTGTGTTATATGCCAGGTGACAATGAAATTCTAGTTCAAATGACTTTTAGCAACTCTTGGAAGAAATAGGTACATTGGTTTTTACCATCCTCTGGCTAGCTAGCTCATGTTTATGTGTAGTCAAGATTTTAGTACAAGGAAATGAAACCTCTCTTTCTCTCTTTCCACCTAGGGCAAATGTCCTGAAACTCCCTTGGTTATATGTAATGCTGCCACATAGTGGCCATGTGTGTTGCCACTAAAACACAGATGTGGGCACCATCAGGGTGAAACGTATCCTGCCCTCCACACCTCCTGGGCTTGGAGTGGCATGGGATACCACTCCAACAGACGGGGAAAGTGATCATCAGCCTTGTGGCATCAAAGAGATTTTATTACAGATAAGTCACAGTGGGGAATTAACATGATAAACAGGAGTCTCTCAAATTCACTGATATTCTTCTTTCTGGATTCTTCCTTAGGTCTTGATCATGTCAGCATCAGACTGGACTTAGAGGCATTATTTCGGTTCAGCCACCTTATCTTGACCTTTAAGGTACAGACGAATAGGCCTGCTGCCCCTCTTTTATCTATTCCCCAAATGCTCAGTGTTTATCTGGAATTTCACTGTCTTGCTTCCTTGCAGTGAACAAAAACAGAATAAGTTCAGACTTGACCTTTGCCACCTGAGCTTTGACTCTTACATGAAGAAAAACAAACACTTTTGAAAAATCAATGGCCATGACTATATGATTTTTTTAAAAATTAGGAGACACAGAGAAAAGGAAAACTCCCAGTACTGAGGTGATAGGAACCACAAAACCTATAAAGATAATTTTTGGGAGAAAAGGGCAGGAACTGGAACTTATTTAGGTAAATATGGAAAGGTTGTGATCAAGGGGAAGGAAAAAAGAGTCTTTACTAAGGTGAGTCAGATGCCAGAGAAAATCATTGTGCTATAGTGCTTCTTTAATCATTCAGGAAAACTCTAATTTTGATGTCAGACTTTATGCTCGTTTTGGTAAGAAAAAATGAATATGAAATTTAAAAAATGAAAAAACCCACCAGTCTTTGTCTCCAAATAACTCCCAATCTAGTCATAGATACAAACATATAAATATAATAGAAAATTATAATGCAAAGTGATAAGTACAGAATTAGCAGTATGATTGATTTAAAATGCTGGGAAATTTAAGGGGCTAAATCTGCTGTGGGGAACCAGGATAAACTTCATGGATAGGTTTGAAGGATGTATAAGAGTTTGCCAGAGGAAAAGCATGCTTGGCAAAGAGAATCACAACAAATTGCTGTAAAGTATTAACTACATTAACTTTTCAATTTATAAGCCATCTTTCTTCATTAATAATTCACAATGCCATAAACATTTTTATAATGTAATTAGATTATGAGCACAAAGTGTGTACTCATAAATACTGAAAAGAGACTGTGGTGTGTGTATTGTGTAGTAGATTTTAAAAGATAGACCTGGCCAGGAACAGTGACTCACACCTGTAATCCCAGCATTTTGGGAGGCTGAGGTGGGCATTTGAGCCCAGGAGTTTGAGAACAGCCTGGGCAACATGGCAAACTCTGACTCTGCAAAAAAATTATCTGGGCATGGTGGCATGCACCTGTAGTCCCAGCTACTCGGGAGACTGAGATGGGAGGATCACCTGGGCCTGGGAAGTTGAGGCTACAGTGAACCGAGATCATGCCACTGCACTCCAGCCTGGGTGACAGAGTGAGATCCTATCTCAAAAACAAAACAAACAACAGAAAGATACACTTAAAGTTTTTAAAAATGGAATTAGAAAATATAAATATTCAATCTGAAGTCGATAATAAAATCTGCCTTTGTGAAATGTGCCAACTTACTCATTTTTCCTAGACTTTTCGGCCTGCTGCAATGTTAGTTGAACGTTCCACAGACTATGGACACACCTGGAAAGTGTTCAAATATTTTGCAAAAGACTGTGCCACTTCCTTTCCTAACATCACATCTGGCCAGGCCCAGGGAGTGGGAGACATTGTTTGTGACTCCAAATACTCGGATACTGAACCCTCAACAGGTGGAGAGGTAGCATTTCCTTCCTTGTATTTATTTTATATAAATTAAACTTTTAAAAAGTGTAATTAAAAGAAAAAATTTTGATAGTGTTTACTGCAACATAATTTGGGCTGTTGCTTTTTTAAAAATGAAAGTGTCTAAATTGAAATGAGTCCCAAATAAATACTAAATACGTTTTTAGAAGCAATCCTGCACAAGAGTGCTCAGCTGAAGGTGGGAGTGGGATAAAACTTAAATGGGGCACCATGGCCCCAGGCACCCAGAAGAAGGAACACCGATTTCTAAAGCTTGCAGAGGAGCCATGTAAGCTAGCTGCAGCCTGGCATTAGCTATCTCATCCCCGTGCTCTGTAAACCACCACCCCAGGGGAATCTGCCAGGAACAACCCTCTGAGCAAAGCTGGTGCCTGGCAGAAGGTTGGAGTGAGTGGGATTGAACAGGTACTATTTTATCAGGTATAGCAGAAAGAATTAGTGGCAGAAGACAGCTCCAGAATTCCCCACCAAATCCAAATTGATCATGGCTTGCCAAATTGTCCATCACTCCATCCCAATCCAGCATAAGTGTTCTCTTTGCTTTTTCTGCCTGTATAAACCACTTGTACATAAAAAGCTAGAAATGACTGATTAATATCTTTCATTTATTTCTGCTCTTGGTACCTCTATTCATATGGTAACCCAAATGATAATCTGTATTCTATGCCAGCTGGGAAGCAATAGCTCAGCCTTCTTGTAAGATCAGGGTCTCTTCCATAAAAGTGCATTTCACAGTCAGGTGTGATGGCTCACATCTGTAATTCCAGCACTTTAGGAGGCTGAGGCAGGAGGATCACTTGAGCCTGGGAGTTCGAGACCAGCCTGGGCAACATAGGGAGAACCCCCACCTCTACAAAAAACTTTAAAAATTAGCTGGGCGTGGTGGTACATGCCAGTGGTCTCAGCTACTTGGGAGGCTGAAGTAGTAAGATTGCTTGAGCCTCGGAGGTTTAAAAAAAAAGTGTGTTTGACAATTACATTTTCGGGTAATATACTATAAATTTATCTATATTTATTTTACAGGTTGTTTTGAAAGTTTTGGATCCCAGTTTTGAAATTGAAAACCCTTATAGCCCCTACATCCAAGGTATGAATTCCTTTATATTTTTCATATCAGCTTTAAAAAAATTTCAAGTTTGGCATATTCCTTGTAATTGCTTTCTTTTTTTTTTTTTTTCTTGAGACGGAGTCTTGCTCTATCATCCAGGCTGGAGTGCAGTGGTGTGATCTCAGCTCTCTGCAACCTGCACCTCCTGGGTTCAAGCAATTCTTGTGCCTCAGCCTCCCAAGTAGCTGGTATTACAGGCATGTGCCACCCTGCCAGGCTAATGTTTGTATTTTATGTAGAGACAGGGTGTCACCATGTTGCCCAGTCTGGTCTTGAACTCTTGAGCTCAAGGGATCCTCCTGCCTCGACCACCCAAAGTGCTGGGATTACAGGCACGAGCCACCACACTGGGCCTATAATCGCTTTTCTGTAGTATATTAAGGGTATATCAGTCAAGAAGAGTCCCTTGAACTGATGCGCCTCAAATTCACTTTGATTCATTATTTTCCTTTCTTTAGACCTTGTGACATTGACAAACCTGAGGATAAACTTTACCAAGCTCCACACCCTTGGGGATACTTTGCTTGGAAGGAGGCAAAATGATTCCCTTGATAAATACTACTATGCTCTGTACGAGATGGTTGTTCGGGGAAGCTGCTTTTGCAATGGCCATGCTAGCGAATGTCACCCTATGCAGAAGGTGCGGGGAGATGTTTTCAGCCCTCCTGGAATGGTGAGTTATTAATCCGAAAGAACAGTGGGCTGTCCTACCTGCCTTTCACTGTCCTGGTGCTGAATGTAGATGAGGCGCTCCACATGGAGATCAACAAATCTAAGTGCCAGTTTTATGCTTACGTGGGTGCCATTCAGCCTATCCTAATAGGTCACCTAGGACCCTCCAGTTCCTCCAGCCACAGGTGCTTGTGGATTCTGCAGCATATGGACATCATTGAACCAGTGAGCAGAATTTATACTTTAGGATTTCAAGATACTTCATCTTGCCCTCTTTTCATTTATTTTGTAGAGCATGGAGATTTGGTGGAGAGGGATCATATTGGGTTGGTGCAAAAATGCTGTTTTTGCCACCACTTTTAATTGCAAAATCTGAAATTACTATTGCACCAACCTAATAATTTCACGTTCATTCTCTTACAAAAATCTATTGAAGGACGTTTGTGTGCAAGACCCTGTAGTCAATGCTAAGGTATTTCAGCAATATCTGATGTTGTAAAATGTTCAATCCAAGTAGCATTCTTACACTGGGAATGGCTGTGTCTTAATACTGCAGATCTCTCTCATCTGGGGGCACTAGCTTTAAAAGATATTGTAGAAGAGTTGTAGTTTTATGCAGAGTCCCATGGAGTGTGTCTTCTAAATAAATGTCAATTGTTTATTAGGCATATTCACACAAGGCTTAATGTTCAGCTAGTGTGACTTCCCATTCAGCTACACTCTTTCCCATTCACTGGAAACAGAACTTCTCTCTCTGCATGTGGGTCATTTAGAGCATTTTGGGAAAATCCAGGAGAATCACATGGCTTTCTTCAGCTTCGTTCCCTTTTCTAACTCCCTCTTTTTTCTTATGCTCCTAAACAATCCCATATACCACTCCCCCACAACTCCACACAAACCCCTTAGCCATCCTGTCCCTCACTTTATTGAGGGCTGCAATGTGCTACCCTGAAACTAGAACTTAGAAAAGCCAAAAAACAGTATTGTATTTTAGAAATTCACTGAACTTTTTAAATTTTTATAAAGTTTAAAACTAGTTAAGAAAATAATAGAAGATAGTCAAGGTCAGTATTATAATTAACATACGGGAAACTAAGGATCAGAGAGGTACCAGGACCTGGTATTTCATTTCCCATTTAAAGAACCCCAACGTCCCCAAGGACAAGTCCTCTTTTAATGCTCTATTTATTGCACAATGCAGGTTCACGGTCAGTGTGTCTGTCAGCACAATACAGATGGTCCAAACTGTGAGAGATGCAAGGACTTCTTCCAGGATGCTCCTTGGAGGCCAGCTGCAGACCTCCAGGACAACGCTTGCAGATGTGGGTGAAACTCAGTTCCCTGCATAGACTGAGTGTGCTCTAAGTTTCCTTATTTTGAGAAACACTTCGTTCATTTCTGTGGGGCTGCAGGCACCAAAGTGGTGAGGCTGTCCTCCCAGCTCCTATAGTGTGATATCCCGATGTTCCCAATTATCTCACATAGAAGAATTGCCAACTTCTCCAATCCTCACACCACAAATTGTTTAATTTTAAAAATGAAACAGTAAGCATGTTGTGTGGCACCCTTCCAGTAGAGGTACGGAGCCATGTAATGGCAGTATCAGCAGGGACAAGGCAACTCCAAGAATTTGGTGAACACTAGATTTGGTTCAGAGATCTGTACTGTCATCCTGAATAGTCATACATTCCATGAGCGTGACCTTAAACCCATCTGTAGGATAATAGGAGAAATGAGGCCCAGTATTGAGTTTGACAGGCTATTGTATTGTTTTAAATAAAATATTCAGGCTAATAAGATGCTGGTTTTGTTTTGGCTAACATGTTTGCTGCCTCTGAATTTTAATGAACTTCCAAACAAATTTGTTATTCAATTTCTTTTCCCAGACTAGGAAAAACAATTTGAGGGAATGAAATGTCCCTAGAAGAGCTCTAATAAAAAAGCCTCATCCATGAGAGTCACAGTATACAAGACCCAGGAAAATGCAGCCTGACCTTAGACTGTTTACAGGAAAAGAACCAAAAAGACAAACAGTGTAGACATTACCATGAAGACAAATTCCTCCAAACAGACTGCCTTTCCCTCCAGGCCTCTGGCCCAGCCTCAGATGAGATAAAATTGACCGCAGCCCTTGCAGCTCCCTGCTTATGTGGAGAGGCCGGGCCGATTGAGCTTTGCTGTCTTCTCTAGGAATCCCAGAGCATGCAGAACATTTCATGTAAAAATGTCAGTTGCACAAAGCATAAGTCAGTAAAAGCATCCTTTAATGAATACCACAAATATTGTACTCTGTGACTTTAGATCACCGAAATGATTTACTTTTGTTCACTTGATTTTTAAAAACTACATATTTAACGTATCGGGAGCACATTTTATAGAAAGCGTTGGAGCAGAATCAGAGTACTAGAAAGATCCCCTGAGAGCACACATTTTCTCCCTTTGTTTTCTTGGTACATCTATACAAAGAACACAAAGTGGCAGGAGGACGCGGAGGACCAGCGGGTGCCCTGACCATTGCGGAGGTGCTGGCTGTGCCACCCGAGGCCTTGGTCCACCTCTCAGTCACTTTCTTCTCCTCTCAGCGTGCAGCTGTAACAGCCACTCCAGCCGCTGTCACTTCGACATGACTATGTACCTGGCAAGCGGTGGCCTCAGCGGGGGCGTGTGTGAAGACTGCCAGCACAACACTGAGGGGCAGCACTGCGACCGCTGCAGGCCCCTCTTCTATAGGGACCCCCTCAAGACCATCTCGGATCCCTACGCGTGCATTCGTGAGTCCCTGGGCCCTGCCTGGATCCTACCTGCTGTCTGAGCCAAGTTCAGTTTGATCTTACTGGGGCTGCCCGCGCCCCCTCTGCTTAATGGCATCTCCAGACTACCCTATTTTGGGGAGTGGAGGATTGCAAAAATACCTCTGCTTTAAGAGCTTGTCCTTCTGCAAACAAGTTGATCCAAATAATCTGTGTCTGTTCTGGCAGTTAGGAAATTATGTAGGATCCCACGAGGAGAGGCAGACACCTTGAGTATCATGGAAGCCTGCTGGGGGAGGAACCAAAGTGGTAAAATTGGCTAAAACATTCGACTGGCTGTAGACACTTCAATTTTGCTGTTAAGATGCATAAGCTAACATGTTACTTAACTTGCGCTTTTTAAAAACCTTTAAAAACCTTTTATCTTGAAGCTCAACTTCTTAAATGAAATATTTCAAGCATGTACAAAATAATAGAGAATAATATATTAGACACGTTTATACCCCACCACCAGCTTTCTCTAAAACAGTCTTAGCCTGTCACTCTCGGGACTTTCTTTAATAAAACATGACAGGCACTATATCGATGTCTCAGGTACACAACTGTCCCGTTTGTCTACCCTCCTTGCTAGGGGTAAATGCATATATTTTGCATTATCATGATTTTTTTTTCACACTTTCACATGTGTTTTTATCTACGAACAATATATGTTGACATGTTTTCAAAGTTTAGATAGATGATGTCATTTTGTATGTGTCTTTCAGCAACTTGGGTATTTCATTCAACATTATATTTTTGAGACTTTTCCATATTAGGTAGCCTTAGTTCTTCCATTTTAATTTCTTATAGAATTTTTTCCTTTAAGTATGACAAAACTTATTTGTTCACTTTTCTTTGGATGCTGCAGTAAACATTCTTGTGTATGTGACCTTGTGCATCTATGCAAACTTTGTCCCTAGGAGACATACCTAGCAGTGGAATTTCTGGGCCATGGAGTATGGACTTCAAATTGATTAAATAACACCACATGGTCCCCTAAGTGAATATGCCATTGGCCACTCACACCATAGTAAATGGGAGTTCCTGGGGCTCTACATCCTTGCCAACACTTGATTTTGTCAAACTTCAATTTTTGCTTTCTTGGTTTTATCACACTTTACTTTTCACTAATCAAATGGTATCTCATCATTGTTTTAATTTGCATTTTCCTGCAGGACTGGGACTAGAGTGAGCCAAGGAAGGCACTTAAGTTCCAAAATGTAAGGAAGAACTCACTATCAGGGTGATGGAAGTGCAGGGCTAACACTTGCTGCTTGCACAAATCTGAGAGTGGGTACCTCCTTAAATGTTGCACCCCAGCCACCTTGCTTGCTCACTCTCGTCCCATCACTGCTACACATTTTTGCCTACAGAAATACTCCAACCTGATTTCAAATACCCAGTGTCAGTAACTGGGTCTGAAATCTTACTCTACTTGCAGACTAACAAGTTGGCCTGTTATTGTTTCATGGATAACAGAAGACACAAAACTCTTGGGCCAAACACAAAAGACTTTATAACTCATGGCATAGCAAGAAACAAGATCATTGTATTGGCCTGAGTTTCCATGTCCCCATGTCCCATGGGAGTGACACAAAGGATACCATGTGAATAGTGTACATCTAGTAAGTTTATGATGCAGCTGAGGAACACTGAACTTGGAGGATTCATTGCTTTATAGCAAGTGGAAGCAAGCCTATTTTTTATGCAGGGGAAGATGCCACTCCATCCCTCAAGGTTGCTTGCTGCAAGCACAACTCTAAGAAATGGCTAGATAAAGAGCCAGTGGGGCCTTGCACGGCGGCACACTTAGCAAGAACGTTCAGGATACCAGCACCCATTGAGGATTGCCTCTCCCAATACTCAGGGATTCCACTTCTTAGGGTATATCCAAATAATGCTAAAGTGAGGGCAGGGAAGCTGCTATAAAATCTAACTTCAACTTTCATATAATAATAATACATAAAATGAAGTCTTATACAGTGTAATTCAGTAGCCATCTGAATACATTCAATGTCCTAGATTTCAAACTTTAAGTGATCACAATATAGAAAATGCATCAATAAAGTATTTTGGCTTGGATTACTCAGTAGGCACCTGACTATATAAAATTTACCTACATGACGTGTTCAAAATTGATATAAAGAACTTGATTATCAGAAAATTTATTTCTTTAGAGCAATTTCCTAAGTATCCTACAGTTTTTACCACAATCTGTAATCATGCACACACATAACTGTTATTGTTTTAAAAGCTATGTATTTATAAAAGAAGATTAAATTGCTCTCTTGGGTAGAATCAGGGAAATACAATTATTGAAACAGGTTATCTAGGAATCTGGAAAGAGATTTGGAAATAATAAACCAAATATTTTGAGCACATCAATCAAAGTCTTGTTCCTTAAGAACCACTGAGTATTAATTTGATAGTGCTTTGGAAAGAAAACTAGTACTCCTGGTATGAAACTAAGAAGTCATTCTTTGTAAACAAGGAATTTTTCCATAAAAGGTAGATGAGGAGTTTGTAACCAACTACTATCATGAGACACCCCGGTTTCTCCTAGTTTACCTAAACAAATGTTTGTGTGTATATATACAAACGATGTGTATTTGAAGATTGATTAGCATTCTCATATAAATTTTCTCTAAGTTGTCCTCGTTCGAACCTAAATATTTACATAAGCAGATTCCAGGCATAAGAGTTGACTAATTTTAAGTTTTCTACAATTAAGATGCCATTAAGTTTGATACAGAAAAGCAAGATTTGATAGACTCAACTGCTGATAATAAAAGTTTGCTAGAATTGTGTGACACCAAGACATTTAATTAGACTTCTAAAGGTCATGACATAGGCTGTTTCGAAGAACGTTTACTATCTACCCTCCCACATCTCTTTCCCAAAGGATACTTCTGTGCATAATTAAATTATTCTCTGGAACTCAATACTGATTCTTTGGAGTGTCTCCCAAAGAAATTTTAGCTTTTTCCTTTTGGCCACTTCTAAGATGAATCTAGTTTGTTCCCTTCTTTCTAGAAGCAACTGACTTTAATTAGAAGAAAATTGTGGTTTTTGCAAACTAAACAGAACTCAATGCTATTTTTTCATAGTAAGTCACCAGTCACAAAACAATAACAAACAACAAATGATTAAAATGTGAAAGATTGCGTCAGAGAGCAAACACGGGTTGCTTCAATAATGTGAAACAACTGGTTTGACTGAATTGTTTCCATTAAACTCACTAACCTAAATGGTGGTCATATAGACATGGTTTTAGACTTGACCTTTTTGTTTTTAGTAATCCAAAGGAAGCATGTATAAATGTGAATGTGACTGTTCCTTAAAATCAGGATATTCGTATTTTTAATTTTTATTGACCTCCTTAAAAGTGGAAGCCCATGGAAACACAGAACCACAAAGGTACAAGAGACCTTGGTGGTCATCTAATGCCCAACAACACATTTGTCATCCATACCAAAGCCACAAGTGCTGTTTCAACATCTACCTGGACACCTCCGATGATGAGGGGTTCACTGCAGTATTGGACAGCCTTAACTATTAGAGAGTTCTTCCTTAAACTCAACCAAGTGCTACCTTTTGTGACTTCTACTCTCTCCTGGTTCTACCTTCTAGAATTAATTCAAACTGTCAACATTCTTTTTCATATGACACCCCATCCTTGAGTTGTTCAAATGTCTACAGCAACAACAACAGAAAAAAGGTTGCTACCTTTATGGCTCCTTTGCTACAAGTGACTGTTTATCCCATTTTCCAGAATCTCTTCCGTCAAGCTCTTGACCTGTCAGCAGATTTCCCCCAACAAAACCAAGGATATGAATACTTCTCGCTATTCCTTTCCTTTCCTTCTTACAGGTGTTTCTTCCAAGGAAAATAAAATAGAATGTCACTTTTCCTTGTGACATATTTTTCTGTGATAGAGGAGAGACTTACTTTTTAACCAGGTTTCAGAGATTTTGACCTTATTTTCACCTTTAGAGTCTTTTTTAAAATCTATTTTTAGATGAAATTCACATAACATATTAACCATTTTTAAAGGAACAGCAGTTCACCGGCACAATGTTGTGCAGCCATCACATCTACCTAATTCCAAAACGTTCTCATCATCCCCAGAAGAATCAATCTATTCTTAACATAATCTAGTCTTAATTGTCATAACAGCAGTCTTCCTCTGGTCCTCTGACTTTCGAACCATTTAAAAGTCTTTTAAAAATATATGTGTGGATTTATTCAAAGTTTTCCAAGGCTAGAGATCTGGGAGACATTTCTGAATAGCTCTTGCCAAGTGGTCTAATTATTTAAACATTTAATTATTTAAACAAAGCGAGATAGTTATAGCATCAGTAAAATGCTGTGCTTATATTTCAGGCTTCCCACAATTTGCAATTAACTAAAATAATGAATGTCTGTGTCCCCAGCTTGTGAATGTGACCCTGATGGGACCATATCTGGTGGTATTTGTGTGAGCCACTCTGATCCTGCCTTAGGGTCTGTGGCCGGCCAGTGCCTTTGTAAAGAAAACGTGGAAGGAGCCAAATGCGACCAGTGCAAGCCCAATCACTACGGACTGAGCGCCACTGACCCCTTGGGCTGCCAGCGTAAGTCCATGGTGGGCGATGGGGCGAGCATCTATCAACCTCTATGTGGTTGGTTGGTTGGTTGGTTGGTTGGTTGGTTGGTTTTTGAGATGGAGTCTTGCTCTGTCGCCCAGGCTGGAGTGCATTGGTAAAATCTCGGCTCACTCCAACCTCCACCTCCTAGGTTCAAGCAATTCTCCTGCCTCAGCCTCCCGAGTAGCTGGGATTACAGGCGTCCACCACCATGCCCAGATAATTTTTGTATTTTTAATAGAGACAGGGTTTCACCATGTTGGCCAGGCTGGTTTCAAACTCCTGACCTCAAGTGATCTGCTCACCTTGGCCCCTATGTGTTTTAAAGCTTGGGGCTGTCTCTGTCTGCCCTAAAAATTGATGATCATGAATACCTAAGAATCCTGCCAACCTCTGGGTTTTAAAAAGTAACATATTGGTTCCCGTAAATTCCAAGCAGTTAATGGAGAACTTTTTATTTTTAAATTTTTTTTTAGATGGAGTCTTGCTCTGTCTCCTAGGCTGGAGTGCAGTGGCGTGCTTTCAGCTCTGCACTGCACTCCGCCTCCCGGGTTCACGCCATTCTCCTGCTTCAGCCTCCCGAGTAGCTGGGACTACAGGCGCCCACCACCACACCCAGCTAATTTTTTGTATTTTTAGTAGAGACGGGGTTTCACCGTGTTAGCCAGGATGGTCTCGATCTCCTGACCTTGTGATCTGCCCGTCTCGGCCTCCCAAAGTGCTGGGATTACAGGTGTGAGCCACCGCGCCCGGCCTCTTTTCATTTATTAAAATATGTTTCCACTTTCTTCTCACACTCCTTCTAATATTGATCCATATGTTCTCTGATAAAGAAAAAAAAAGTAAAGAGCTCAGGGAAGGCGGGGAGTGGAAATAGAAGAAAACCTCAGCAGTTTTCTGAGGCCAAATGAGCCAACCCTCAGCTATAGGATCACAGAAATTTAGAACTGCTCCAGGCCTCTGTAGAGCTACAGATTCATCAGGAACCCTGGGTAAATAATTTCCATTTGGTGACAGCCTCCTGCTCCATATTTTTGCCCATATATGGAACTGTGGATTATTTGCATATTTAGAGACATTGGGCTGAATCTTTCTGTAATAAAATGCTCTTCTTGGGTTTGATGGAAAAATTAAATGTCATGATAATGAATTATATATCAAACCAATTTCCCATCATACCTTTCAGCATTCCACATGTTTCTCTGACTCTCTGACTAAACTGATGTCCTCCAAGAACAAGTTGAACATTATTTTGGTGTGTGTGGGTGTATAGCAGCTTTAAATTTTTTTTTTTTAGTTGGGGGAGAGACAGAGTCTTGTTTTGTCATTAAGGCTGGCTTACAGTGGCATAATCATACTCACTGCAGCCTTAAACTCCTGGGCTCAAGCAACTTTCCCACCTCAGCATCCAAGTAGCTAGGAGTATAAGCATGTGCCACCACAGCCATCTAATTTTTTGTTTTTAAGAGACGGAGTCTCACTATGTTGCCTAGGCTGGTCTTGAACTGATCCCAAGCAATCTTTCTGCCTCACCTTCCCAAAGTGCTGGGATTCTAGACAGAAGCCACTGTGCCCAGCCCATAATAGCTTTATTGAATATAATTTACATACCATACAATTCACCCTGTAAGCAATTCAATAATTTTTAGTATATTGGAAGTTGTGTAATCATCACCACAATCGATTTTATAACATTTTCATCCCCCCACAAAAGAAACCCCTCTTCTGGGTATATACCCAAAATAATTGAAAGCAGACCTTTGAAGGGATATTTGTATTTCCACATTCATAGCAACACTAACCAAAAGGTGGAAGTAACCCAAGTATCCACTGATGGGTGAGTGGATAAGCAAAATATGGTGTTTACATACAATGGAATATTATTCTTCCTTAAAAAGGAAAAAAATTCTGACACATCCTTCAACATGGATGATCTTTAAGGACATTATGCAAAGTAAAAGAAGGCAGTCACAAAAAGACAAAGACTATATGATTCCACTTATATGAGGTACCCAGAGTAGTCAAAATCAGACAGAAAGCAGCATGGTGGTTGCTAGGGCTTAGAGGGGAAAAGGAGTGGGGAGTTATTATATAAAGGACATAGAGTTTTGCAGGATGAAAAACGTTCTGGAGCTTGTTTATGCAACGATGTGAATGTACTTAATGCAATTGAACTGCCTGCTTAAAATGGTTAAGATGGTATAGTTAGCAGTATTTTCAGGTTTTATCCATATTACAGATTACATCAGTCTTTATTTTTTATTACTAAATAACATACTATTGTACAGAAGTGCCACTTTTATTTATCCATTCATTAGTCAATGGGACATTTGGGTTATTTCCATGAACTAACCCAAGTGTATGGAATTTGCTGCAAGTGTATTCCTTGCTCTGGTAGCATGTCTTCTTAGCCTTTGCAACATATGAAGGGCTCAGAAATGTCTATGGGTAAAGGAGAAGAAGGACGGAGGGCATTAAAAGAAAAAGTAACAAAGTACTAAGGGAGAGAAGAGAGAGCGGGATTCCAGATGCATCTGCCAGAGAAGGAGCCATCAGTAATAACCATGACTCCCAGAAACTCCTGCCTCTGAGTCACCAGCCTGGTCAGCATCACTCAGGGTTACTGTGCCAGTACTGCAGCATGTACAGCTAACTACACCTACTTGTCTCCTCCTAATTGCCATCCAGTAAAACTACATAAGGCTCTGGAAGTGTCTGACACAGGATTTCCTCTGTGAGATTGTATGCAATACAATAATCACCAGCCAGGCACACAATAAACCTGGGAGGGCAGGCTTCTCTGTGTTCTTGCCGTTATACTTCTTGCTTTGTGTGAGCTATTAAGTACACTCACAAGAGCGGAGGAATTAAGAATGAGAATAACTGTGTATGCTGTGCTTTCAGCCTGCGACTGTAACTCCCTTGGGAGTCTGCCACTCTTGACCTGTGATGTGGATACAGGCCAATGCTTGTGCCTGTCATATGTCACCGGAGCACACTGCGAAGAATGCACTGTATGTATTTGACTATCATTTCCCTTTTATATAATGATGTGGATTTCTATTGCCATTGCCTAGGTGAGACTTGGTTTTGCTAATCTCTTTCCTTTTCCTATTGTGTTTTAGTACTCCAGGGGTATGAGTATGTACACTACAGAAATCAGCAAACACTACCTATCTGCCTCCCCTCACCCCTGCATCGAGCTGCCTGTTAAACATTTACCAGCACACCACTGGACTGGACTAAACCGACCCAGGCACAGATGTTATTAGATTTATCCACTGTTTTCCTGAAAATGCCAAGCAGTAGAATAGAAGAACATTTATCTGCCCATGTTTTAGGCCACCAGAACTTTCTTCTATCCCTTGCACACAATCCCCTTATCATCCCTACCGCGCCCTTCCTAAAAGTGTTTTGGATAAGGTCTTATAAAAAAACAAACATAGGTTTAATGTATTTTAGATTCCTGTGGGAAATAAACTCTTGGATTTTTCACAGACTCTACTAAACATACAAGCATGTATCATCTAAAATTAGTAAAACAAAACATATTCACTCCATAAGAAATGCATGATGCAATTGGGGAGTTCAAACCCAACTCTTTTCTTTGTTCTCCAATCTTGGCAGCTCACCATGACATTTTAGAAAGAAAAAAACACAAAAACTTAACCTAATAAAAGAACAGTGACCTCGATGTGTCTGAAGAAATGTAGCTGATGAATAAGAAATATATGCCTATGAAGACATGGTTTTGTGCTCATATTTTAAGTCGTTTTACTGAAAACAGGATGGGGCAGACAGGGTGGGGGAAAGAAGCAAGGAAGGAAATATGAAGAAGGGATTCTAGAAGAGAAGTCAGAAAATCTGAAAATTGTACCTTAAAGAGAAAGGTCAGCCATGCCAATCTCCATGACCATAAGTGTGTGACACAAAAAAAGGAGCACAGTTGGTTATAGCATCATCAAATCCTGAAATTATGTGATCAACCAAATCATGTAATTCCAGACAAAGCTTAGGCTCAGGCTGACTTTTTTTACTGGCTGGTTAACTGCTACATGTGCAGTACAGACTCACTTTTGCTTGCAGGGAAAGCAAGTAAAATAACTGAATAGGGACCCCCCATGGGGGAACTGTCCATTGTGGCTGAGCCCGTGTACCCACCAGGTTCTCCATATCCACATTTCTCCAGTGGCACCGTGGATCTGCCCTGAGGTGGCCAGCATGGCAGCAATCCCTGTCCTAGAGGGAGTTTTCACGACCACATCCTGTGGGAAGCAGTTCTTGTCACATCATTTTTTTTTTTCTTAAACTGAAGTTTTGGTTTGGGGAAAAACATCAAGTTCTTTGTCACATTGTGTCCAAAGACATCAATGTTTAATATCTAAAGGGTATCTTTTTGAGTAAAATCATGCGTAAAATTGTACCAAGATACAAAAAATATGGATGCTTAACAAGACCATTTCCAATGAGAATTTCATACCTACTAAAATGTAAGTTTTATCGGAGCATGTTCAATTGAGATTGGTTGGAGAAGACTTTTTTTGAGCATTTTATACTAAATATTATAACACTTAGAAAATAGTTATTTGTATCTAACCAGCTGTTTATTTTGAACAACGGTCAAGATGTTGCAATGATGGAAAAAGTCTGGAACAACAGAGTTGATCTCTCACATGGATTCATGTTATTATGCCAAAACAACTGATTGATAAACAAATGCCTATGCTAAAGTGTGATATTCATGTAATATCTCAAAATTAACTTGAATGATTTCTCTGCCTCCAAACATTTCACTATTGCATGGGTAAAATCCCCAGGGACTGTTGTGGTAAGGGAACCTATAAGTTTTATTAAAAGCAGTTACATAGCCGAGCCTGGTAGCTCAGGCCTGTAATCCCAGCACTTTGGAAGGCTGAGGCGGATGGATCATGAGGTCAGGAGTTCAAGACCAGCCTGGCTAACACAGTGAAACCCTGTCTCTACTAAAAATACAAAAATTAGCTGGACGTGGTGGTGGGCACCTATAATCTCAGCTACTTGGGAGGCTGAGGCAGGAGAATTGCTTCAACCCGGGAGGCAAAGGTTGGTCAAGAGCGTATCACTGTGCTCCAGTGTGGGCAAAAGAGCAAGACTCCATCTGAGTTGGGGGGACGGGAGATAAAGGCAGTTACACATAGTCTGGTAGAAGAACTTCTATTCCAATAGGACATACATAACCCAGCATGAGCATAAACTGGTGATGTCAGAGGAATTGTAAGGCTTCCATTGCTTTTCCACTTGACACATTACATGGACAACCTTCCTGTCCCCTTCATTTTTAAAAAAATTTTTTGAGATGGAGTCTCACTCTATCACCCAGGCTGGAGTGCAGTGGCATGATCTCGGCTTACTGCAGCCTCTGCCTCCAAAGTTCAAGTGATTTTCCTTCCTCAGCCTCCCAAGTAGCTGGGACTACAGGCATGAACCACCATACCCATGCAATTTTTGTATTTTTCGTAGAGACGAGGTTTCACTATGGTTGGCCAGGCTGGTCTCAGACTATTGGCCTCAAGTGATCCACTTGCCTTGGCCTCCCAAAATACTGGGATTACAGGTATGAGCCACTGTACCCAGCCCTGTCCCCTTACTTCAAATCCTGGAGATGGGAGATGTGTCTGTGGAGATCATTAGCCAAGCACATAGGCCAGGAAGGCTTCTCTGAGATGGTGCAGGCTGTTTGGCTATTTGATGTGTGGCAATTGCATTGTAGTGATTTCAATATTGCACTTCAGAGCAACAGTATCTTCATAGCAGGAATCAGCTGAGCCTGTTTTCTCTGTAGGTTGGATACTGGGGCTTGGGAAATCATCTCCATGGGTGTTCTCCCTGTGACTGTGATATTGGAGGTGCTTATTCTAACGTGTAAGTCAAATGAGTAAGTTTTATAGCAATATTCCTTATTTAAACATAAAAGCACATTTTATTCTGATATGCTCATAGTCATAGGTGAAAAATTTCATTCCATGACAAGCGATGATCTTGAAACATTAACTACAACCCTTTGATTTATTTCACTTCAAATATTTCCAAGGGTGAGGTAAACAATCCTGCTGGGTATCCCACCACAAGCTGGTGGCAAGGGTGCTTGAATACGTGTGACCTGCCTAAAACACCAGCGTTTTCCATCCTGTAAAGAGAGATCCTAATGCCCACTTTTTGCCAGATTTTAGAGCAGAACTGCGGGGAAAAAAGTGGCCGCCTGGGCTCCATGACCCTGGATTCACTATTCAAGACCGGTTATGTTAAACCCATGGCCTTTCTACATCTGCCCACAGGACTATTGATTGACTGACTCTCAGGATTGCTCCAAACTCAGGGAGCATTAACCCAGCACCCATACACCTTCATTTTACACTCACCTACTTTGTATTTTTTCAGGATGAATTGCTTTTTCCTCAGGTGTTCACCCAAGAATGGGCAGTGTGAATGCCGCCCACATGTCACTGGCCGTAGCTGCTCTGAACCAGCCCCTGGGTACTTCTTTGCTCCTTTGAATTTCTATCTCTACGAGGCGGAGGAAGCCACGCCACTCCAAGGACTGGCGCCTTTGGTTCGTATTTCATTTACTTTCCCTACAGACTGCGTTTGATGATACATCAGTAAACACACACAGCACATACTTGAGATCATGGTTAAGATACCTAGAGAAGAATGCTTTTGCCCAAAGATGCAGATCAGAGTTTGTTATAACCTGCAAATGCAGATTATATAACTCTTGAGCACAGAGCCTCTGTTTAATTCATCTTTGTCTCCCAGGTCTAGCACAGGGTCTGCCCATCAATGTGAATGGATCAAATTATGATGAAACAGACTTTACTTTTGCTGTTTCAAGGTATACCCATCAGACAAAATGTGTTTATTGAGTGTCTACTTCTCCATCTCCCCATGATACTATAAACTATAAAAGGGTGAGGTGGATGTGTACAGCATTCATCATTGTTGCACTATAGCACAGTGCCTGACACACTGTAGGAACTTTATAGATATCTGCTAATAAATGAACGACGAAGGTATAGAAGGTTCTCAAGAGTGTGACTCCAGATAGGAATATGACAAAGGAAAGGTAATTCAAGGTGAAACTCTTTAAGGAGAGAAAGCATGTGAAAGTTGATCCCAAAGACAGGATTTGGACAGATAAAGAAAACAAGAGGAATGAATTCTAGGTTCCAGTAACTGAGTCATTCCTGGAATCTGTTCCTTATCTGTAAGGACAGATGGGGAGGGATGAAAATGCCCCATAGGAGGCTTGGAATTTGCTCTTTTACTGACTACACTCAAGACTATAGCATGAGATTTTCATTGCCCCTACTTAGATGTAACAACTGCAGTAGGTGGAATCCAAATTCCAAATGAAATAATCCATTGTCTGAGTTCTTCTTCATGGTCTTGAATATTGCATCTTTATGATGTTTGCTGAAAAAAAATTTTTGGAAAGAAGTATTAGTATGTCTGTTTAGGTCATAACTAGGTCTCACTTTTTAGATAAGAAAACAGAATAAACATAATTATCTAAAATAGATGGATGTAGCACCCCCAACACGGCACATACTGAACAAATGTTTATCCTGTTACCAATTAAGTAGACTAATATCAAGTATGCCAATACAGCTCTGAGCCAGGGGTTGTGGGTAAAGCGTCTGAAACAATGCTGATTTCACTTGTGAGGGGGGTTAAATCATGCATGATATGAACCCTTACTACTCCCTCAGTGGCTTAAGGAAAAATATCCAGGACATGGAATACGTTTAAAGGGCAGGTAACATTTTCTTAACAAGTTAGAAAGTAATGCCTATGACAAAAGAAAAAGCATTCAAGGTGGGATTGATATTAAGAGTTTAAAGGGCAATAATGTGAATAATTTTCTTTCTCTGCTGAGGGTATGATCTTTACCTGTAGTAGAAAAGATTTAAGTTGGTTACCATTTGATTATTTGCACATTCATTAAGAAAATGTTATGGTATGCTTGCTATGCTGTCACTGTTGCTCTATTATTAATATTATTCCATGTATTTAATGTGCTATGCTTTGTGCTTTACATACATTGTCTCATTTAACTCTCCAAACAACCTATTATTCCTAATTCTCAGATGAGGAAAAAACATTAGAGAGGTTAGGTAAGTCACTCAAAGTCATACATCTAGTAGATAGTGGGGGTTGGGAGAGACTGGATTGAAACCCAGGTGCATCTGGTTTAAAAACTCTTATTCTTGACCAGGCACAGTAGCTCACATCTGTAAAGCCAGCACTTTGGGAGGCCAAGGCAGGAGGATCACTTGAGTCCAGGAGTTTAAGACCAGCCTGGACAACATAGTGAAATCCCACCTCTACAAAAACAATGACAAAAAATAGTTGGGTATGGTGGCACATGCCTGTAATCCCAGCTACTTAGGAAGCTGAGGTAGAAGAATAGTTTGGGCCTGGGAGGTTGAGGCTGCAGTGAGCTGTGGTTGCACCACTTCACTCCAGCCTAGGCAAAAGAGCAAGAGACCATGTCTCAAAAAAAAAACCAAACACAACTCTTATTCTTAACCCGTTTTTTGTTGTACAATGTGCACACAAAGCTGAGCTCCAGGCTAAGGACAGATAAGGATTAGTTAGGGTCACTGGCTCCAGGAGTTTTTACTATAGCTAACACATTTACATAGATAGCTTAGGATGGGCCAGTGACAAATGATAAGGAGAATCAGTAAGTGTATTAGGATTTCTGAGCCATGAGTGAGCCTTTATGAGAAGACAATCTAGCCAGAGCAAGTTATAAATAACAGTTCAGAGGAGAACCAAGGCAGGTATAGACACAAGTACAGCAGGGAGGGTAAATAGAGAACTATTGTAAAATAAAATTATAGTCTCCTGCTAAGGAGGCTAAACTTTATTTTTTGAGCAATGAGAACTTACTGAAGCCTTCTGTCATGCTGGGCCCCTATTGACCTCAATAGATACTGCACCATGTTCAAAGAGACCAAAGAAGACACCCAGAGCCAGCGAATGAGACATAGGGTTGATTGAGGGAACTTACATACAGGGGTCTATTGGCAGCAGGCTAGACAGGAGCACTGCTATAAAAAAAAGAAAGTGTAGTTTATGTAGCATTTTCACTTAGTACCCTCCCCCCAGCAACCTCTTCCATAAAACCTTCATTTAACCCAAAACCAAGGGCCTCAAACCTCTGTATGGCCTGTATTCCACAGGATGGGCCAGAGGTTCAGATGTTCCTCAGAGATAAGGAATGAATCTCCAGGTTGGCGACTCCCAGATTCCTTAGCTGGGAACTCTAAATTCACATTCCTTTTAGACCATAGGGTCATTCTCAGAGTATGCGTAAGTGATTGCTGTCAGATGTGTTCGCCACCTTCTGTGCAAGGGAATGATATGACAGAGGCTGTCCTCAGTATTCTTACAAACTTAATCTAACAGAAGTGAAGCCCATTTCTGTACAGACTGCACTAGTCCAGACAGGAACAAATAAGGACCTAAGTTAAGAGGTAACAGAGAGAAGAGAAAGGTTGGAGATGAAACTATGAATGTGAATAAAAGCAAACCCAACTGCATCTTATGAAGAATTGTTTCAACATTCTAATTGGAGAACTAAGAAGAATTACAATTAACTTTCTCCATGGTTCATTGGTGGAATAATCTGAACCTCTTGGTCCATGGTATAATTAATACTTCTGATGGGTACTTAAACTGTCATTTCTTTTTAAGATATTAGGCCGGGCGTGGTGGCTCATGCCTGTAATCTCAGCACTTTGGGAGGCCGAGGCGAGCAGATTACCTGAGGTCAGGAGTTTGAGACAAGCCTGGCCAACCATGGCAAAACCCTGTCTCTACTAAAATACAAAAATTAGCTGGGCATGGTGTCTCACACCTGTAATCCCAGCTACTTGGGAGGCTGAGACACAAGTATCACTTGAACCTGGGAGGCAGAGGTTGCAGTGAGCTGAGATCGTGCCATTGCACTCCAGCCTGGGTGACAGAGGGAGACTCTGTCTCAAAGTTGCCCATTTTGGAAAACAGAAAACTGAAAAAAAAAAAAAAAAAAGATTTTAGCAACAGCTTTGCCTGGAATGTGATGTGTATTTCCAGCAACAAGGAAGTGATTTCATAATTGACAAAGAAAAGATAATACTGAAGAGAAATCAGAAGTAAAGCTTCCATGCTGATGAGCAGAGTGAGGTAAACCATTTATGAATGGCCACAGTCACAGGCCGTAAATGAATTATATGGTAATGAATGCACTTACAACTGTGCTTGGTCCATGCATGTACTCAGTTAGTAAAAGCTCTTATTACCCTCATGAATAGAAATGGAGGAAAGGAAAAACCAAGTCCGAAGAAATCAGATCCTCTGGGGAAAAACATCAATAGCTTTATTTCTTTGCAAAACAAATAATTTCTAGAAATCTGGGCTCTGAAGAGTTAGAGTTGCACACTGTGAATTCACAATTTCTTGTCATTTTAGTAAGGAGAGGTAAAGTGCTGAGGAGTGGCTCTCCTCTTAGATGGAGAAGGAAGGACACACTGATGGCCCCTGGGTTGGTGCTGTAGCTGTGCCTCAGACTTTGAGGCAGCTGCAGTTGGTCAGTGCTGGCATCAGTGGCAGAGCGATGCCACCTCCTCATGGCCCAGTCTCCCATGGCTACAGAAGCCCCAAAGAGTCCAGAAGACCTTGTAGCCATCCCTTGTTATTCACGAAAGTCAGAGCCACCGTAGGCTTGTTTGTGGGTTGGTTCATTCCTTCATTTATTAGCTGTATTGAGATTTTTACTGAGCCTTCCTGGGTGCATACGCACAAATGGGTGTATTGGAGAAGCAAATGAAAGCACACGTTGGCTGTCTTGTTCCCAAACCCAGCACCGCTTACACATAAGAGAACTTCTCAAGTGAATAAAATGGCTGAATGAAAGAAAACAGAAACACTTCAACATGGAGCCTGCCCTCATTGTAGTGGGAGGGAGCTGTGGACACAAACGGCTGGTGTGTGGTGGGCTGGGCTAAGGGTCATGAAACAGCTGCATGTAACATGATATGGACTTCAGATTACAGACAAACACCCCAGCTGAGAAGTTCAGAGAAGGCTTCGTGGGCATTGCTCCCCCTACCAGGATCATGTGCGCTAATCATGGGGTCTTTGCTTTCTCCTACTTGTTCCTATTCCTGTGCTACAGCCCCACAAGGCCTTCTCTGACTTCTAGGCTAGAAGTGGCTCTCCTCGATCTGAAGTCCACCTGAAAAGAGGAGACTGGGGAATGAGTCGCTACTCCCCTCCCCTAATTCCCTCAGTGATCCTCAAATTTTTACTGTGCGTGTTACCTAGGGAGTTTATTTAAAATCCAGATTCCAGGTCTGACCCTTGAGATACCATATCCGGGAATCTGAGGCTGGCCAAGAAACCTGCGTGTTTGCCACGTGCCCCTAGGTGAGTCTGATATGGGTGGTTCGTGACAGCACTTTGAGAAACCCAGCTTTAAGCATGCACAACATACTCCTCTCTTTCTTGAAATGACCACCTCTGTGTTATTGATTGGGAAAACTTCTTCTCATCCCTTAAAACCCAACTCAGATTTCTTTTTCTCTGACATTTCCTACCCTGACATCTGGACATGATTGTCCATCTCTGGGGTTCCATAGAGCTGTAATTTTTCAAACTGCAGGACATGCTAATTAATAAGTAGGCCATGGAATCAGTTTAGTGGGTCAGTTTAGTACAACAGAAGAATACAAAATAGTCATATTTTTATCCATTTTTTTCAATTTTATGTAAATGGATATCTGCATGGGTACAGTGTCACTCACTGTCTTAGATTAGGTTCCTGGAAGCAGATGACAACAGGGATTCAGGTGAATGTGTTTTATTAAGGGAACGCATGTCAGGGAAAACCTATAATGGAGTGAGGGAAATAGGCTAGGAAATGAGAAAGGGGAAGGCAGGTATGGGGTCGAGGGTCAAGTTTAGCTTTGGGTCTCATCCCCCAGGGAAGCTCTGAAGTATAAATTACACCACAGATTTGTCCCCCACTGAGGCACAGGGCTGGCCTGTTGTGTTCCTGCATCAGTCAGTTGTTGGTGCTGGACTGCCAGGGCAGATGTGGGTAACTTTCCAGGTGAGATGACTCTCATCAGCCAAGAGGAAGGCCCAAGAGAAGGGGGCAGTCGGGAGCCATAGCAGCAACAGTCTCAGGAGCTGGCAGCTGCATGCACTGGCCCAGTAAAGGGGATCTGGCAGCAGAACACCGGCACCTACAACACCTACTCATTGCTTGCTCAGACCCACCTGCGGGGCCCAGTGCAAAATAAAAATGCAGAGCTTGTGTTCTAAAATCAGAAGAAAAAAAAGGGCCATTGAAAGTACTAAAATATAAAGCATTATACTTTCTTTCATGATCGCTCTCTCAGTTTGTCAGAGCATTTTGTTATTTGCTGTTCAATGTCATTCTATGTAAAGATATATTAAAATTTAAAATTATTAGCATGAATTATACCATTCATCTTTGTAGAGTGCAGTGCCAATTTTAACTGGAAACATAAATACATTTCAACTCACACATGCAATCACTGAAATTGTAGAATTTGTATTCATATCCACATTGTCAATTTGTAGTCATATATAGATACGTATTTCATTCTTAACAGAACTGTGAGAACTCTGCACAAGACTAAGTTAACTGTTTTCATTTCACTTCCTGCTATGTATTCAACCGACACTCTACCTTCAGCATACTGATGAGTAAGGAAGGACTGAAAGGAAATGAAACTGTGGGTTGTCCTGTCTTTCTTTCCTTCTAGTCATCCTTTTCAGTGGAAGTAGTGGGCTAATGCAGGGAAGTCACATGAATAAGAAAATATATGAGGTCTGGCATGGTGGCTCACACTTGTGATCCCAGCACTTTGGGAGGCTGAGATGGAAGGATTACTTGAGCCCAGGAGTTTGAGACTAGACTGTATTTGAGACCCTATCTCTGCAAAAAAATAAAAAATTAGCTGGGTGTGATGATGTGTGCTGGTGGTCCCAACTATTCAGGAGGCTGAGGTGGGAGGATCACTAGAGCCCAGGAGGTCAAGGCTGCAGAGAGCTGTGATTGTGCTACTGCACACCAGCCTGGGTGACAGAGCGAGACTCTGTCTCTCAAAAAAACAAAAAAAAAAGATATAGGATTCCTTGGTTGTTTATGTTTCTTAGAATGCCTTTCTGCATTCAAAAGAAGTCTGGTTCTAACAGAAAGCTCGGTTTCTTGGAGCTATCGACACTCCTGCTAACTTGATCACATGAGTAACACACTTACCTTGCACTCACTTTGAGTCTCACTGAACTCCCAGGCACAGTAGGTCCCCCAGAATTCTGTGTTCATTGGCCGGGATGTGCACTATCTGCAAATGGGGCAACAAGGAAGCAGACACACATGATGCGCATATCTCTTCTGCTCACCTGCATGCTCCACTGTTCCAAAAGACTTCACTTACAGAACAAGTTCAAAGAAATAAAATTATTAACCCTATCAAGATGGTGACAGCAAAGCATCAAATCAAGCATGGGGGCTTTCTTTGAGGGGTTGGGGGGTGGTCCTAGGTAACCATGAAGCTGGCCCTGCCCATTTGCTTCTTACATTAAGTTCATTCCATGCAGGCACAGCTTCTCCAGGATTCTGATTAGTCATAATTCCTGAGGAAATTTACAAAATGACACTAGTGAGACAAACTACAGCTTCTAGCTGCTGCAGTTGGTCCCAAGGCTATAATTGATACCATCTCCCTCCCTCCTCTCTACACATTCTAGATTCCCCTCATCCTCAACTGGTACTTCTGAGATGACTCACACTCTCATCCCTCATGGGCTGGAGGCCCTGCATTGCATGCCTTATCAGACCACATGTATGGGAGCACCAAAGATGCCCCAGTGGATCACCTCAGTGCCATACATATTCCTCATGTCCCAATGATATAGCCACAGCCCTATAGTTATGGTAATTCCTTCTTGTGACTACTGGTCTGCTGGCATGAGGAGCCCAAGAGACCATGTAGCAGCCATAGCTTTAAGATTAGCAGAAGGAACTCTGTCTCCCTCCAGGAATCAAGACCTCTAGACCCACAGAGTAGTAACATTACAGTGACAAGAAGCCCAGATTCCCATGGTTACTGGGAGTGATAGTGGGCATGGCTAATCCTACTTGGTTCTCCCAAGCCCATGTATTCGGCCTATTAGGGACACAGCATCAAATAAATGCCTTGATTTAAGGAGTACATAACATCCCAAATAGCACTGGCCCATCTCTTTGGGCTTCATTTCCAAGTTTGTGAAACTAATGCTTCAGCTGCATCTTTAAGGGGCCCCAATGCACTGCCATCTCAGGTCAGCATCTTCCAGGTAGTATGGTTTGTGTAAGGGCAGTGAATCCCAAAATCACATGACCACTGCTGAACTTCTTTTGCTGGAAAGTGGATCTATTGTGCAGAGGAGATATTATATTTTCCCATCGTGGTGAATTAGACACTCAGCCCTCAGCAAAGGGTGCTGGCCAAGGCCACAGAACAGCTGGTTCTCACTATGGGAAGTCATGTGATATCACCTTGGCCCGAGGCACCCACTTCACTAGCCCTCAATGTAGGGGACTAATGTGGTATTTCATAGAATATATTGATGGTCCAGATCCTTTTGGGCTATATTGTGACAGAGAACAAGAGAAGTAAGTAGGCCTGGAGCAAGACTGTGAACATACCCTCTTGCCCTTCCCAAGTATTCTCCTCAGCACCCTCAGACTACAGAAGGAACCCACTTGCCCTTGTTGGAAAATAGAGCACCACCATTCCACCCCACCACATTTGCAGACAATATAGAAACATCAAAGGACTGCAGATGTTCCTTTTTCCTTACAAGTATGGAAGAGAAAACATTTTTGCATATCAATATCTACATAGCATGTTCCAGAGGCTGTATTAATCTGCTCTAGTAAAGACACTCCATCCAACCCAACAGCTGCAAGTAGGACTATACCTTGATTAAATTTGTGGTAATTCCATCTGCCAATGATCCATCCAACAACTGCAGAAACAAGACTGGTGCCTTAAATGGGGATATGTTGAGAACCACCACCCATTCATCCTTTAAGTCTTGAGAGTGGCACTCTGAGGATGCCCCTGATTTGCAATAGTGTTTTTATGTACTGTCTTGGTTTGGGGTTGGGGCTCATTTTACGGGATTTTACTTGGTCTTTTCCTACTACAAGAGCTCTTAACCCACAAGTCAAAGAACCAGTGCCAACTGCAAAGCAGATTCATTCCATTATATACTCAAGAATTGAAGAAAATTATCAATAGGTGGTTCTGTAAATCCAGTGAAGTCACTATAAAAGGCACCTGGCCCAGTAGTCCATTTATAGGACCCACATACGTCCCTATTCTAACAAGGGGATCATGGTGGCACTTTGGATACCTGGTTATCAGCATAAGCTCAGATTCTGTATCCACTAATACTGAAAGATTATGGGTATACACCCTTCCCCAATAGACAGTTATCTTTATATAAGTAATTTACCTAGGCTGATAATTCAGCCTCTTCTCTGAAGTTCTGCAACTCTTACAATTAATGTTTGTGAAGAATATTCAGCTCTTCTTGCCCTCTAGTTTAAGGAGATGAGAGTCTCTTTAAACATGCCCCAGGGAGGCCCTCTGATTCTCACACTTTGCTTTCCATTGGTGATTGATTGTCCTGACCCTGTCATTTTCTCTCATCAAAGACATTCAACAACAGCCACCTATTTCCACAGTTCTTACTGGAACATCAAAGGATGTGGATGCCTCCCATATCTTTCAGTGCCAGAAATACTGCTCAAGTCAGTGCCTCCCCTTCCCTGCCTGTATTCTGTCCCATTTCTCCACAGGTGACAGTTTTAGCAATTGTATCACTACTTCATGCCAGGGATCATCTGTGCATGTCACCCACCATGGTCCTCACTGCCAGCCAAACAGTAAATTATCCACCTCCAGAATTGCATCTTAGGATCTACTTTTAGGTAAATTGTCTGGCATTAATTATGTCAAGTCAGGTGCCCTAGGAGAGCCTAAGATGGGATTCAATTGCATGTGATTTTTCAAGGAAATGTTCTTCAGGAATACTCTTAAGAGAGTGAAGGATAAAAGATAGAGAAAAGGAAAGAGCAGAACGAGACGTGGTCTCAGGTAAAACAAACCTTGAATTGATCCTCAGAGGAGCTCAGGGGCATACACTGCAGGCAAAGTTGTCCTGCCACTTGAGACAACCTGGTCAGCCTTGTCTCAATCAGTCATTGGCTGTGAGCTCCCAGAGGTAGTGTTGGGTGGTTAGGGAGGGAGATATGAAAGAGCAATCCTCCAAAGCAAGGCTCAACTGTGAGCTGTCAGCAGCCACACACACAGCAACTGGGGGATGGGTGCACCAAACAGCTAAAGGAGATTTGGGAGGGGTACCTATGGTGTCTACTGCAATTGCAAGGGTATTTTATTTTATTTTATTTTATTTGAGACAGAGTCTCGCCCTGTCACCCAGGCTGGAGTACAGTGGCGTGATCTCGACTCACTGCAACCTCTGCCTTCCAGGTTCAAGTGATTCTCCTGTCTCAGCTTCTGAGTAGCTGAGACTACAAGTACACACCACCACTCCTGGCTAATTTTTGTATTTTTAGTAGAGATGGGATTTCACCATGTTGGACAGGCTGGTCTCTAACTCCTGACCTCATGATCCACCCACCTTGGCCTCCAAAGAGTTTTTTTTTTTTTTTTTTTTTTTTAAATGTTTGAAAAACATTGCATATGGATGACTTTACATATACTTCTGTCTATTAAAACCCAATCTGACAGTACAATTTCTCATTTACCTTTCTGCCTCAGATGCAAGATTCTAAACTCCTCTGTGGCAGAGGCTCTGTCCTATTTATTTTGCATTCCTAATTCAGGAGCTGGCACATAATTGTTACTAACCATTTATCAAATGAAGGGCAGTTTGGGGTAGATCACAGAGCAACTAGAACTCCAGGCTAGGTAACTTGGGCGTTATTCTGTTGGCAGTTAGAAAGAGTTTGAGATGCCTGGTTGGCAGCAGTACATGATATGTATTGGACCAAAGAGAGAGAAGAGAACAGTGCCAAGAGACTATTGCAGCAACACAGGCAAAAGTAACAAGAGGAGGAATTTGAGCGGAGGCTGTGAGTGTGGAGAGGCAGATGCAAAAGTAATTAAAGAGGTATTATCTACAGGGTCCAGATGGCCTCAGGCTGACATCCAGTATAAAGACCGTCAGGGATTCTAATTAATCATGTTAGGAGTTTTATACTTACATGCTCCCAAGCAGATAGAAGAGGAGCATTTCTCATTTTGCATGGAAGAAATATCTAGAAAATAAATCCATGTGGGTTTTCTCATTGTCATGCCCAATTAGGCAAAATCCTTAAAGTGGGCATGGGAATAGCCTCCATATTTTGGGCAGAACTCCACAGTCATATCTGAGAAAACCCAAGGTTATCCATGTGGAATTTGCTCAGTTCATTAGCACAAGGGGTACTTAAAATTAAAGTTGCTTTCCGGGACACTGCTTTCAAATCAATCATTCTATACAGTAACATATGTTCCAAAGCTGCAGTATTAGCACATTATTCTCAGCTGGATTCTGGACTGTATTCTGCTTAGAATAATTCATCTGTGACTCATATGAATCGTATACACACCAGGAAATACAGGGGGTGGTGCAGTGGGGGACTGGTTTTCTTGAACTCTTTCAGGCCTTGATTGTAGGCAAAGCTGTTTACATTCCTCTCCCATTTTAGGGCTCGGAAACTTTCGGCCAGAGTCCTGCTGTTCACATTGTTTTAAGAGAGCCAGTTCCTGGGAACCCTGTTACATGGACTGGACCTGGATTTGCCAGGGTTCTCCCTGGGGCTGGCTTGAGATTTGCTGTCAACAACATTCCCTTTCCTGTGGACTTCACCATTGCCATTCGCTATGAAACCCAGGTATCCTTTAACTCTCCAACTTCAGTGGTAAAAAGCTGACAGAAATACATTCTTGAACTGTTTCCATTTCAGCCTTGCTAGAATAGGTTCATCAGAAAAAGATTTGTAAAAAGCGAACATCTGGGGAGCGTTATAAAGCTGGTTTCTTAAAGATATTGAAGCACCACAGTGACCCATATGCATGCATGTTGTAGCCCATGGAGTGAAGCTACAGTTGGAGTTATACATTTAAGGTACCAGGTTTAAGGAAGTGGTGACTGTTTGTATAAGAAAAATAGCCAAAATAACACAAATCCTGCCCTCCTGGTACTTTTCTTGTAAAAATTTAATAAACCAGCACATGTGCAGAGATTCAGACTCACAGGTGATGCAGCAGAGGCATTTGTTTGCATTTGGATCTTACCCTGCAACAAGAGAAAGACCAAAAGCAAACTGCCCCTCTTGTTTCCCACTACTAGACCCCCTGCTGCCTGCCTTTTAAGAAATATCTAAAACAGAATACAAGCCAAATTAGAAAAATAGTTGATTTACACCAATAGTTCCTAACCTTCCTTTGGATTTGAAACCCACTGAACATCTCCTTTGAAACATGTTTGATATGGCTGGAGGGGGTGTGGTCTTAGAGGCTCCCAAGCCCCAACTGGGGACCACATTCTGGAGGCTGTCATGGTGTGCCACATGCCCAGAGCAGCTGATCTGCTTTGAAATGCATGATAGGACGTAATTCTCTATTTCTCACTTACAAATGAAAGCCAAGGAACGTCAATGAACTTTGGCTCAGTGAATATGATAAGAAAGGCTTTAAAAATAAATATAGATTAATATATCTATAGAGAGAACATGACCCTGACACCCTGAAAAAGCTTTTCCAAATTGTAAGACTTCAGAATAGAGCAAATTTGCATATCTCCCCAATATATAGATTCCTTTTGTAAAAGATTCCAAATTATTATTATTTGTTCTGTGATCCAGAGCCATGATAAACGAGTCAACTCCCTGGGAAACAGGGGTTAGGGATTAGGCTTGTCAGGAGAGCTAAGGTTTTTCCAGGCCCGTGAGCCCATGAGAAACAATGCTTTTTCTGCCTGGATCACAATTCAGACATCAAAGAGTTGGGCCTGGGAGTGAACCTCTAAGACTCTTTCAATTCCAAAACTGTTTGCCAAGTGGCCTATGGATTGCAAATTCAAGTTCATGCACTTTCCATTAGCTATATGTATGTGCGTGCAAAACATTTTCCTGCATCCGTGCAGTGACATGCCTTAATGTCATGCCTGTCTAGTCCGCAGCTGACTGGACTGTCCAGATCGTGGTGAAGCCCTCTCGAGGGAGTGAGCACTGCATACCCAAGACTTCACAGTCAAAGCCTCGGTCTTTTGCCTTACCAGCGGCTACCAGGTATGTTTCAGACCTGTCTTCAAACATTGAAAGCTTCTTAGAATTTTGTTCACTTATCAGTAATTTGTATCTGGGAACTAAGTGGGGAAAGAGGAGGACTGAAGAAAACTGTAACATATATTAAGCACTTACTGTGTGCTACACTATGCTTTACATTTATTATCACTTTTAATCTTTATAACAGCTCAGTACAGCAGGTTTTGTCTTTATCAGATGAAGACGAAATTGAGAAGGAGAATACTTAAATGACTTACTGAAAACTCATCGCTAATGTGTAGCAGAACCAGGATTCTAGCCAGGATATCCTGACTCTAAATCTTGAGTGTTCCTTTTCCAGTCCCCAGGTGGCTTTGAAATATAAGAAAGCAAAATGCAACAAGAATAAGAGTAAAACATTCAGCTTGATTACTCTCAATAGATGAGAATCTTTGAGGTAAAAGCCTACTAATATTGAGGCCACTGATTTTGCCCCAATAGAAACTTGTGGCAAAATAATTCTTTTTTTTTTTTTTTTTTTGAGTCAGAGTCTCACCCTGTCACCCAGGCTAGAGTGCAATGGCATGATCTCTGCTCACTGCAACCTCTGCCTGCTGGGTTCAAGTGATTCTCCTGCCTCAGCCTCCTGAGTAACTGGGATTACAGGAGCATTCCACCATGCCCGGCTAACTTTTTGTATCTTTAGTAGAGACGGAGTTTCACCATGTTGGCCAGGCTGGTCTTGAACTCCTGATCTGGTGATCTGCTCACCTTGGCCTCCCAAAGTGCTGGGATTACAGGCATGAGCTGCAGCGCCCTGCCGCAAAATAATTTTTTTGAGATTTTTTGAGATCCTGTTGATGTTAACATGAGAGATGGGATGAGGACCTCTGTCCCATCCTTTCCCCAGAGTTGTCATAACAACCCATAGCCAATAGTTTCTCAGACTTTGATACTTGGCACAATCGTATGGAAGAGCCACAGAGGATCTGAACGTGACTTTACCATCCAACCAACCCATCTGTGCTGGTCTAGACCTATACTGGCCTCAGGCCCACAGTGTAGGTCACTGCCCAGCACAAGTGCAATGCTACCAAATACTATGGCCATTTAGCTAATATAATTGTGCTTCTGTGGTCTGAATTTTTGCTTTATCTCTCTTAATACAGAATCATGCTGCTTCCCACACCCATCTGTTTAGAACCAGATGTACAATATTCCATAGACGTCTATTTTTCTCAGCCTTTGGAAAGAGAGTCCTACACTCATTCACACGTCCTGGTGGACTCCGTAAGTATCACAGAGCTTTGTGGGTGCTGTCTTCACTACTAAGTACCATTATAACTACTTTTAGACTCACTAGTGAAATATTTCTTAAAAAATGTAAATGTATTTGCTCAATTATAAAAGCCAACTAATAGCATTTGCAAATCTTATATAACAATATGTCCCAGTAATGGTTTGGAGTATTTTACATATTCTTTAATCACAGAAACCCTGTGTGGCAGGTACTTTCATAATTTTACAGGTGATAGAACAGAGGCACGGGGTCACAGAGCTACTGAGTGAGAAGTTTAGAATCAGAGCCACCCTGCCTGCTTCCACATCCCTGCCCTGAGCCACGACAGCACCCTGGTGGTGTAGGAAATGTGTGGAAGAAATCCAACCACATTAATCATTATCATTTTCTAAGTTCCCATTTTATACATCCTACACTTTTGTATCATTGAAATCAGATTGCTTATACAATGTTGTAGGCCAATTTTTTTCACCTCACACTTCATCATAAGCATTTTCTTATGGTATGTATGCCGTCTTCTTATCTTTAGAAACCATGCATAATATTTCCTGAGTGACTTCTTCCAGCGTCTTTCCCCCACAGAGTGGGGCGACTGGCATTCCTTCCAAACTTCTTACTCTGCACAGCCCTTCAGACCCAGGCTTGTCCCTGGGCAAAGTTGGGCATTGAGTAGATTTACTTAAGTTACTTATCTATTTTCCCTCTTCCTGGTCATATAAGTTGCTTCTATTTTTTACTACTATGTATATTTGATACATTTGAAATATACTTATATTGATATATATTACTACTATATATATTTGATACATATTTTTTAAAATACTTTAAAATATTTTCCTACTTTACCTAAGGTGTTATGGCTCTTGAAATAATTTGTCAAAATATTTTCTGGAACATGTTCCCCAATTAAATTGTTTTTTTCTTTTTTGAGACGGAATCTTCTCTGTCACCCAGGCTGCAGTGCAGTGGCATGATCTTGGCTCACTGCAACCTCTGCCTCCTGAGTGCAAGCAATTCTCCTGCCTCAGCCTCTCGAGTAGCTGGGATTACAGGCACACGCCACCACACCTGGCTAATTTTTGTATTTTTAGTAGAGATGGGGTTTCACCACATTGGTCAGGCTGGTCTCAAACTCCTGACTTCAGATGATCTGCCTGCCTCGGCCTCCCAAAGTGCTGGGATTACAGGCATGAGCCACCGTGCCCAGCCTTCCCAATTAATTTTTAAGATCTTTAGTACTGTATGAAGGTACCAGTTTCATCCCAACTTCAACAGAATTGTATAGAATTGTGTGGGATTTTTAAAAAGTAATTTCATGGATAAAAATAAAATTTCTTTACTAAAATTGCATCTCTGCATATTTGTGAGAATCTTCTAATACCATGACTTAATTGGCAAACTACAGCCCAACAAAGTTTTACTGGGCCACAGCCAGTCCCATTTGTTTATATATTATCTATGGCTGCTTTCAAGCTAAAAGGCAGAGTTTAGTAGTTGCACAGAGACTTCACAGCCACATTTCATCTGGCAACCATAATCAAAGGTGTTATAAATCCTGTACCTAGAGAGCTCTGTAACAGTTCAGGTGAGAGGATCTACCTGGTAGATTCTACCATATTATAGTAGAAATAAAGTAGAAAGTAGAAACAAACTCTTAATTGGGAATTTTAAACTGTCATGATTTCCCTAACCATATAATCCATTTCTCCACTGAGGAGTTTTAAATAGAACCACACTCATTAACCAACATATGAGGTACAAAGGGAAGAAAATCAAATCTGATAGGTTTAATTTGGGGAGAAAATGCCAAAAATTGGGAACCCCAGCAAATTAAAGAGAAAGGAAGAAATTAATGAAGTCCTAGATCACTAAGGGGTATTACTGTTATTATAATAATCAGGAAACTCAAATTTATAACAGTCGACATACCTTGATTTTTAAATCTATGTCCTAAATATTTCTAAACTTTGTAAATTCCAAAGAGTATCACTTGATGCTGTACTAAAGGTATTCATCCAAATTATCCACTCATTCACTGAGTATATACGGGCCAGAAAATATGCTGGTCCTGGGGTGTAAAATATGGTTCCTTATTAAAAAATAATTCTCAGCCTAATACAGAAGAAATACATGTCTATAAAATCATTACAATGATGTTTGATAGATGCAATAAGTAAATAATTTGGAATTAATTTTAAAATATTGCATTTAGATGGGGCATGGTGGTTCACACCCATAATCCCAGCACTTTAGGAGACTGAGGCAAGCAGACCACTTGAGGCCAGGTATTCAAGATCAGACTAGGCAACATGGTAAAATCCTGTCTCTATTAAAAATACAAAAATTAGTCAGGTGTGATAGCACATACTTGTGGTCCCAGCTACTCAGGAGGCTGAGACACAAGAATCGCTTGAACCTGGGAGGCAGAGGTTGCGATGAGACAAGATCACGCCACTGCAATCCAGCCTAGGTGACAGAGCAAGACTCTGTCTCAAAAAAATAAATAAAATAAAATATTGAATTTGATTAGTTTTCAATCGATCATTCTCTTACATATAACTCTGGAAAACCTGAAGCATAAATAAAAGTTAAGAGAATAACCCATAATTGGTAACTGTCAGAAATCTGGGAAAAGGCCCAGACCTGTTTTAGGTCAGATTCCCTAAAGCGGAAGCTGAGACAGGGACTCAGGTTGATGTGATTTACTGAGGGTGTGTTCCTGAGAGGAGAGGAGTGAGGAAAATAGGGGAGGACAGGGGAAGGAACCAAGCAAGGATGTGATCTCCACTGAAGTGTGGCCTCAGGCTGATCCCACCTGGAGCTCTGGAGCCTGGATTGCACCACACAGTTGAACCTCCCTGGAGGCAAAGGGGTGCCTTATATATGCCCAGCTACAGGTTCATCACCACCACCATCTGCCCCACTGTGAGTGCATAAACCCCTGGACCAGGTGGCTGAGTGCAGTTTTCTGAAGAAGGGAACAGCTGTGAGGCTTGAGGAGCCAGTGCCACACCCACTACAGGATGAGTACACCAGCCTGCCAAGGCATACCTAGGCCGGGCACCTACAGTGTGCACTATGGTCTCTGACCCAAAATGTCCAGGAGGAGAAAGTCCTTGCACATTTCATTGTTACTGACTAACATGATTAATGCCATACAACCAATTTTGTTGCTGAGGGAAGATAAGATACTTGACTGCTTGGGACGCAGCCCTTTCAAAGTTGATTCTTTTCTGCAGCCAGATTAACATTTGCATCTAAGACCAGGGGACATTACCAAGAAGACCAAAGGAAACCTTTGTTTAACCACGGTGCTCCTTCTGCATAAATGCCTTTTGTTTGGCAAGCACTGTGAGATCACTGAAATTTGTTTTCAGTTACCCAGATTACATGGTACGTGCATTTATAAAACTGTGTTTAGAGTAAAAAATATATTAGGCATTCTAGAATATAAAACTGCCATTCTTCTTTTTAAGCCATGGAATGGAATATACTTGGTAAACATAAAGTCCTTAAAAGTTTCTAGTAGAAGAAGTGAATCATGGCATTACAAAATCCTATAGCTGGCCAGGTGCGGTGGCTCATGCCTGTAATCCCAGCACTTTGGAAGGCTGAGGTGGGCATATCACCTGACATAAGGAGTTCGAGACCAGCCTGGCCAACATGGCAAAACCCTGTCTCTACTAAAAATACAAAAATTAGCTGGGCATGATGACGTTTGCCTGTAGTCACAGCTACTTGGGGAGGCTGAGGCAGGAGAATCACTTGAACCCGAGGGCAGAGGTTTCAGTGAGCCGAGATCACACCACTGCACTCCGTCTAAAAAAAAAAAAAAAAAAAAAATCGTATAGCTGACAGGGACTCTTGTCATCTGGTTCATCTTCTCAGTTCCCAGAATGGCCAACTCTCAATGGCTCAGACGAAGAGCTGTAAATAATCTCTGGTTGGCTGCCCTCATCCCCAGCCCCAGCCTATCTGGCTTTCTTCTTCATCTCTCCCCACTTGGTTTGTGTTTGGAGAGCACAGAGTCATTTTCATATCAACTTAAGAATACACTAGTAGACCTGTAAATATTCTTTACTGAATAAATTTTTATGAAGCACCTACTATAAATTAGACACTGTGGTAGGCATAAGTGTAAACAAAACATGCATTATCCCTGCCACCCCGGTTCTTATTCACTAAAGGGGAGACGCAGACAACCAGGCAATGAGAGCATGGGGTTAGAGGTCCTGGGAACTGTGACAGGGCAGAGACCCAAAAAGCTCAGTGTGACTCTTGCAGTGGTTCTCAGCCTCATCCGACCCAACCCCATGCCCCCTTTTTAAAAATATTTTTTTTTTTTTTTTTTTTTTTTTTTTTTGAGACGGAGTCTCGCGCTGTCGCCCAGGCTGGAGTGCAGTGGCCGGATCTCAGCTCACTGCAAGCTCCACCTCCCGGGTTTACGCCATTCTCCGGCCTCAGCCTCCCGAGTAGCTGGGACTACAGGCGCCCGCCACCTCGCCCGGCTATTTTTTGTATTTCTTAGTAGAGACGGGGTTTCACCGTGTTAGCCAGGATGGTCTCGATCTCCTGACCTCGTGATCCGCCCATCTCGGCCTCCCAAAGTGCTGGGATTACAGGCTTGAGCCACCGCGCCCGGCCTAAAAATATTTTTATTATAAATATTTTCTAATATTCCTTACCATCCTGAAATGAAATTCATAGGCACTATAGCCTACCTGCGCACATGACTTCCAAATAACATCAATGTAATATGCTAATATTAATACAAAGAAAAACAAAAGGAAAGTAATGGATAAATAAATCATCAGACTTCAATATGTTCAAGTACAGGCATGAATACACCAGCATATGCAATGAAGTAGGAAGATGCTCACATAGATAGAATCACTGCAGGGGAGACAGCCATGAAAGCAGGTGTGTTGTAAACATGTTTAAAAAACATAGAGTTAGGCTCTCAACTCAAACTATAAACAGGGTTTTCTCCTTCATGAATATCCAATGGAACTTTCAAAAGCTGTAGGGGCCATTTTGTGAGAATGTCCCATGTTTCTGACCGCGACCTGCTAAATGCCTGTAATAAACATCACTCTATTGCTGTGACAACTAAAACCACCTCCACGAATTTCCAAAATGCTCCCTAAAGGGGCAGTGCCTCCCATATTCAGGACCATGGGGTTGAGAGGATGAGCAGGAGGAGCATAGCAAAATGAAAAAAAAAAAAATAAGTTCAGATTTTTATCCTGAGGCAATGGGATGCCACTGGAAAGTTTTAAGAAGGAGATTATCTGGACAAACGGCGTTTAAAAGGATCACTCTGACTTTAGTGTAGAAAATCGATTGGGTGTGGCAAGAGTGGACACTGGGCCATCTGTTGGGTTGCCACTATAATCATCCAGGTGGCCTGAATTAGGGAAGTGGCAGGGGAACAAAGAGCCGTAAATGCACCCTAGAAACATCTAAGAGGAGGAATTGGCCAGGCTTGTGATTTGATGTGTGGGGGACGTGCGTTAGGCAAGAGTGTTGATAGCAAAGAGGCAGGTGTCAAAGATGACCTCCCTCAGTTTTCCCCACTGAGCAGCTTGGCAGATGGTGGCATTGTTTACCAAGAATAAGCACAGAAAGGAAAGTGGGGTTCAGGCATGTTTGTTTTGCAGTGCCTGTGGGGCAACGAATAGGCATTAGATATCAGTGCAGATCTGGAGCCCACGACTGACAGGGGCGCAGGAGATGTAAATTCAGATGCTGGCACCCATTCAGACAGTGGTCCAGTGTGGCCAAGATCACCTAGGAAGTAGGTGTGGAGTTAGGAGGGGGCTGATGAGAGAACCCTGAGGAACTCTAACATTTAGGGATGGGGTAGGGGAGAAGTATTGCATTGGTTTGAAGGGTGAATGGGAGATGAGGCAGGGGTGATGGCAAGGAAATGATTGTTTAAGAAATTTGGCTATCAAGAAGTCAAAGGGCAGAGACAGGGCAGTGGCAAGAGGAATATGTGCGATTGAGGAGGTGATTTTATAGATGAGAGAGACTTGAGCACATTTAAATGTGAGTTGAGAGGAAGAGAGCAAAGAAAGCAAGCATAATTTGCAGAAGAGTTTTGTGAGGTTAGAGGATTTACCAATGGGATACCTCTTCCACTCCAATACCTCTTCCTTCTTGAGCACTAAATGTCCTGGATGGGTGGTAAGACTTGAGAACCTGGAATTTGGGAGGCAGGTAGTAGGAACCTCCAGGCCTTTTGCTGGGGTCTGTTTCCTCTGTGTAGTAAGGAGGTAACAGCATATGCTCAGAGTGCAGCAGAAAGAGGAGACACTGGTAAATACAGTTGACTTTTGAACAACTCGGGGGTTAGGGGCGTCAACCCCCCATGCGGTCAGAAACCTACATATGATTTTATACTCCCCAAAAACTTAAATACTAATCACCCACTGTTGACTGAAAGCCTTACCAATAACATACAGCCAATTAATATATATTTTGTATATGTAGTATATACTGTATCCTATAATAAAGTAAGCTAGAAAAAAGAATGCGTTATTAAGAAAATCACAAGGAAGAGAAAATGTTTATATTCATTAAGTGGAAGTGAATCATCACAAAGGTCTTCATCCTCTTCATCTGCATGCTGAGTAGGCTGAGGAGGAGGAGGAAGAGGAGGGCTTGGCCTTGCTGTCTTGGAGTAGTACAGGCGGAAGAAAATCCACATAGAAGGGACCTGTACAGTTCAAACCTGTGTTGTCGAAGGGTCAGCTCTGGTCATCTAGGGTTGTGATGCCACTAGCTGGGTGTGTCAAAGGACAATTAGGGAAAGACTGAAGAGGGTTGAAGTAAAGGGCTATGGAAACTGGTTTCAGGATGGATAAAGCAAAAAGAAGACTAGAGGAGATGTATCTGTGCACAGGTTTAGTCTCCAGACTTTGCCTGCTGAATTAAAACCCACTTTCACAGCTGCTTTTAACACCAATTGTTCAAAATGACCAACTTGATGTTATTACTCTTTCAAATCTAGGCAAACATATTAGCAAGTAAAAAAATATGACAGTAAAAAGATAAAGGCTTATTTTTTTTCTTTGCCACAAGTCCAGAAATATAAATATTTAAATATTTCTTCCATAAATTGAAAATCTTAAAAGTCTTCAGTCCTAACCAGCTTAAAGGATTGAGTTGAGTCTTCTTTCAACCATTATTTTCATAGATCTAATTTTTTTATATATATAAGTAGAATCTTACACAGCAGATAGTTTGAATGTTAAGTCTTTTTGCATTCTTTCAAAAGCTTGGCCTTATTCCCCAAATCAATTCATTGGAGAATTTCTGCAGCAAGCAGGACTTAGATGAGTATCAGCTTCACAACTGTGTTGAAATTGCCTCAGCAATGGGACCTCAAGTGCTCCCGGGTGCCTGTGAAAGGCTGATCATCAGCATGTCTGCCAAGCTGCATGATGGGGCTGTGGGTATGTATCTGTTTAATGAACTCTACTGAAGCACTGACATCCATACAAATGCTTTTTAAAGCAAATCAGTTTATGTTAGCATCCACTCCAAACAACAACCAAAATATCCATCACTCAATAATTAGATACACAGAGCGGTCTGCTGATGTGTTGGAATCATAATGCACAGTACAGTGAGTGTGTAAAAGAGAAATTTTGCAGCAGCATTCGTAGGCTAGATGGCTAGAACAATGGTCCTAAAATATTCATTTGGAATTCTAGTGCTGGAAGGAACTCCAGACATCTTCTTTCATCCCAAAATATTCATTTAATAAATGAGCATATTGGAGCCCAAAATCTGTATGTAACTTACCCATTTTATTTAGCTATGGAAGGATTTTTCTCCCTCAGCACTACTGAAATTTTGAGCTGGATAATTCTTTGCTGCAGGGGCCTGCCCTATGCACTATCAGGTGTTTAGCAGCAGCCCTACAGATCTTATACCAGTACCGCCCTCCCCTAGTTGTGACATCCAAAAATGTCTCCAAACTTTGTCAAATGTCACCTGAGGAACAAAATCATCCTTCAGTTGAGAAGCATGGCTATAGAGTGACAGCTACAATGAGAGTCGAGGCTTCCTGAATGTCAGGCAAATGCTTTTTCCCTTAGGACAGAGCTATGAGTTCAGGGTACCCACCATCTCATGAAATATATGGAATAGGGGGAAATAAAAAACTAGTAAGGGGGGCCAGTCATGGTGGCTCACACCTGTAATTCCAGCACTTTGGGAGGCCGAGGCAGGCAGATTGTTTGAGGTCAGGAGTTCAAGACCAGCCTGGCCAAAATGGTGACAGACCATCTCTACTAAAAATACAAAAATTAGCCAGGTGTGATGGTACGTGCCTGTAATCATAGCTACTCGGGGGGCTGAGGCATGAAAATCACTTGAACTGGGGAGGTAGAGGTTGCAGTGAGCCAAGGTCGCACTACTGCACTCCAGCCTGGGCCATAGAACGAGACTCAGTCTCAAAAAAACAAAAAACAAACAAACAAAAAACCAGTAAGGGGCAGACACCTGTAGCCCTAGCTACTTGGGAGGCTGAGGCAGGAGGATTGCTTAAGCCCTGGAATTCAAGGCTGCAGTGAGCTAAGATCACACCACTCCAGTAACAGAGTGAGACCTTGTCTCTAAAAAATAAATAAAATAGTAGGTAAAATTCAGCACCAATGTAGAACATCAGGAATTGAAGTATTAAGAATGCCAATAGTATTAATTACATTAGAATAATTATTTAAAACCAATTTTAAGTCTGTTAACTTGTTAAGTAATGTTTATTGAGCACCCTATGTACCAGCACTGTTCTAAGTACTTCATAGACCTTATTTCCTTTTATCCATACAACAGTCCCACAAGGCAGATCCTATATTATCCCTGTTTAACAGATGAGGGAGTTGAGTGTTAAAGAGGTCTTAAATGAGGGAGAGGTAAACTATAGCTACTAACAAGGTGAGGTGCTTCTCTGCCTTTTCATTCGTTTCTACCTCCCTTCCTTTGTTCCTTGCAGCCTGCAAGTGTCACCCCCAGGGCTCAGTCGGATCCAGCTGTAGTCGACTTGGAGGCCAGTGCCAGTGTAAATCTCTTGTGGTCGGGCGCTGCTGTGATAGGTGCTCACCTGGAAGCTATGGTTTGGGGCATCATGGCTGTCACCGTACGTAGCAAAACATACCAGGGGAAACACTTGCTCACAGTCTTGACATTTTGACAGCAGGCAAAGTCATGGGGGGAGTTTTTAAGGGGAGGAGATTGGAAACTTGACTACATTATTCAGACTATCTATGTAGATAAAATATACTGAACATTTTTTTGCTACACTTCATTCATCCATTCATCAATGGGCCCTGACTGTAGGCAGAGCTGCATTAGGAACTGAGAGTAATGAACAAAGCATAGTCCATGCCTCTGGAAGTTTGCAGTCTGTATCAAATGGATGGTTAAGGTAAAATGTGGAGCACCATGAAGGGAGCTGGCAAAGCCAGCTTGAGGATCTAGCTCACGAGCCCAGTGGCTGGAAAGGCTAAAACAATGATAAGATTGGGGAGTCAAGAAAGGGACAATGCTGCCACCACAGACAAGACTTCTCCCAACAAGGGTATCACCCTTTCTGATGCGAGGTTTGCAAACAGCCTTGTAACTCAGTTCATAAGTCACTCACTGATAAGGGTTTAGATGGGGCTTCATCCACAGCTGATAATCCAGTTCTCATGGCATATAGTTCTCTCTTCACAGTGAAAATCATTAGTGAAAATACTGTTCCCTCAGATTCCTACCTTAGGAACCATGAAAACCTACAGATAGGTTAATTTCCTTTCCAAGTAGGGAAACATATCTTTTCCGTCATAATTCAGAGAGATGGTTCCCCTTCCTGGGCATTGCTTGGGCATGGCTGCCCACCCAGCCCATCACTGGACCCATCATTGCTTTCTTTCCTTTTAAAAAAAAGTTACAAAATGCCTGAGATACACAAAGGGATCTAGACAAAGGAACAAACATTTTTTCCATGTGCCACTCTATCAAATAAACTGGCATCACATTGTGGCACAGGGAAGATTGGCTCAAGGGATTCAACAATTTGTCAGAAAAGGATTGGGCCTCTCCCATCTTGTCTAGGAAAAAGAAAACTCTGACCGTGTTAAGATGGGTTCTTACCTGGTTTATAATCTAGAGGTTATATTAATACTATACCATTATTATAGTATAGTAGTTATATATACTATATTAATACTATAATATTAATACTAGAGGTTTTATTAATATACCTAAGATATATGGAAGTTTAAGTCGTTAAAAACATGTTACTTGTTTGGTTTCTCTGTATAAACAACAAATGTTCATAAGACCCAATTGTTCGCAACATACTGTTTATCCAGTGACTCAGTGAGTTGTTATTTAACGTTTACCTGAAACTCATTATAAGCTCTGTCCTAAGCACCTTACAGGCTTACTTGGTTCACCGAGCTTGGGACAGGAAACACGACACCAGAACTGTAACTCTTTCACCACCACACACCACTCATCCCCGCCCCAGCATACTTCTCTTTGCTTTATCCAGCATGTCACTGCCATCCTCAAGGATCAAAGGACACTGTGTGTGACCTAGTAACAGGACAGTGCCCCTGCCATGGAGAGGTGTCTGGCCGCCGCTGTGATCGCTGCCTGGCAGGCTACTTTGGATTTCCCAGCTGCCGCTCTTGCCCTTGTAATGGGTTTGCTGAACTTTGTGATCCTGAGACGGGGTCATGCTTCAATTGTGGAGGCTTTACAACTGGCAGAAACTGTGAAAGGTATGGAATTCATATGCACTTTAATTTTCAGGTTTTTGATACTTTGTTCCAATCTCCTAATGGAGGTCCATTGAGTAAAGACTCAACAATATTTAAGTGTGGGAGGGAGGACTGTTAAAGGTGGGGGAGATCATTGTTTTCTCACCCTTAAAAATCATCTTACGAGCCAGAAAATGTTGGATTAAATCAATAACACACATTTGCCTGGCATGTTACTTTCTATGTTCCTCAAATGTGACATGTAAATCGAGTGCTATTACACAGAGTTTAATTGACCATACCTTGAGACTTTTGATTTAAAACCAAAAGTCGTTTTGCAGAGCAAATGAACGTCTTCTAAAATATTCAGTTTTCAGAGTTGCACTGTTTTAAAGCATAGCAAATCCTCATTGGCTAACGTGATCTTTTCCTGGGAACATTTTGGTGAAAGGAAATTGTCTTGACAGGTGTATTGATGGTTACTATGGAAATCCTTCTTCAGGACAGCCCTGTCGTCCTTGCCTGTGTCCAGATGATCCCTCAAGCAATCAGTATTTTGCCCATTCCTGTTATCAGAATCTGTGGAGCTCAGATGTAATCTGCAATTGTCTTCAAGGTTATACGGGTATGTGGTATAGTGCTTGATGCAATTTTTTCTCTTTATCCCACACTATAATCTGTAAAATGATCATCTATTCATGACTTATCTATCTTGGACAGATGTGTGGTACAGAAATGGTAAGAAGACACAATGTGATAAATTGCTGCTTTATTGAACAAAGAATTTGAATGATTCACAAATCAGTGACAATTAAAACTCATTGGCCACTGAGCTATAATTGTTTGCAAATAATGTTCTAGAAAATTAATTGACCAAATGAGACCAAATCAATTAATTTATTTAAAATAAAATTATCACATGTTAAGTAAGATATAAATGTGATAAAGTAGCATATATACTATATATAACAAGCAACTAAAAAATAAATGGAATTAGTCAAATGCTTCTTTGCATAATGTCAAATATTCAATTTGATATTTCATAGACATTACTAATTTTTTCAGATATCGTGAAACAATATTTGGGCGTTCTACAGACATCACATAAGTCTTAATTCAAAACATGTATCTCTTGCACAATTAAAAATGTTAAAGACTTTAAGAGGGCTAGGCACAGTGGCTCACACCTGTAATCCCAGTACTTTGGAAGGCTGGGAAGTGGGTGAGGGAGGATTACTTGAGGCCAGGAATTCAAGACCAGCCTGGGCCACAAAGCAAGACCCTGTCTCCACAAAGAAATTTTAAAAATTAGCTAGACATGATGGATTGCATCTGTAGTCCTAGATACTGGGGAGACTGAGGCAAGAGGATCGCTTGAGCCCAGGAGTTCATGGTTACAGTGAGCTCTGATTATGCCACTACACTCCAGGCTGGGGCCTGTGCAACAGAGCAAGACCCTCTCTCTAAATTGAAAAAATAAAAAGGTATTTAAACACGAGTGTGAATGTTTACTACAAACAAGAAGATAACTTATGAAGTCTATTTGATTTAATGATATGTAGAACATATGGCAATATTAATGATAATTACTATCATGATAATAAATTACATGCCTGATTTTCCCCTCATTTGTTACATCTAAGGTCAACAGTTAATTCTCACCTCTTCCCTTGCAGCCTCTTTTCCATGCACAGTTTGGTGTGTTTGGTCAGTTTTTAAGAACTGAGACCACGTTTGGGCTAAATGAACATTCCCAAGTGGGATGAACCAAAACGTGGAGAGTGGAGCCACAGTTTGGGCACCTAAAAAGCTGCAGTCATCTCAAGGTTGCAAGGGTAAAGAGTGTTGGAGAGAAAAGTGGTTCCTCCAGACTGCTTAATAGAAACACCCTCAAGGGCTCATATGTCATGAAAACTGCTCTTGCTCATCTTCACTTCTAGAAGTGACGGCTATTGCTGTTTGGGACTTTCCCTTCAGGCCTGCTTTATTTTCACCTTAGTTCACCTCTAGGATCACCTGAGAGTGGGTTGCCCCAGGAGAACAGGGGCTGAGATTAGTCTTGGGTCCTGGGGCATGCTAGTGTGATGCTGATTATATAAGGATCTAGAAATCCTGAGCTCACAGCTCCATGGTATTTGAAGAAAGCCTGGAATCCATTCTCCACCAAACACTTTTGAGTGCCAAATAATTATTTTGTTCTCTAAATGAATAATAATGAAAATGAAGGTTTTGTTTCACTTAGAACACTTTTCCTTATTCACCCCGAATGTGGGATTTCTCATTATTTCTTGAGGAGCCCAATAATTTTCTATTTAGGACATCGATCTCCTCCTCTCTCCCAACACTGACACCTCACCCCATTCCTTTTCCTCCCCCTGTCTTTCAGGTACTCAGTGTGGAGAATGCTCTACTGGTTTCTATGGAAATCCAAGAATTTCAGGAGCACCTTGCCAACCATGTCCCTGCAACAACAACATAGATGTAACCGATCCAGAGTCCTGCAGCCGGGTAACAGGGGAGTGCCTTCGATGTTTGCACAACACTCAGGGTGCAAACTGCCAGCTCTGCAAACCAGGTCACTATGGATCAGCCCTCAATCAGACCTGCAGAAGTAAGTCTGCAAAACTCCCGGGGCGAAATGTATCAGCTGAGTGACAGCTTGTAAGTGTGTTGTCAACTCTCCCATGCTCATTTCAGTTAGGCCAGTCCCAGCAGGCAAAAGCAGCACCCACCAGGTGACAGGGCTGTTGTACTGAACTCATCAACAGAAATTAGTGCGATGCAATCACTGGTATTCTCAGATGCAGCCACAATGTTCTCACTGGTGTTACTAGTTTGCCTTTTGTGTCTGTTGCCTGAAATACCTGTCCTCGTGGATTCAAAGAGTTGTTTCTCAGAGTTTAGTCCACAGTTGACCAGTGCCAGAGCAGTGGGGAGGTGAGGTGTATTAACATGCAAATTCCTAGGCTGTACTTCAGACCCACTGAGTCAGAATCTCTGGGAGTGAAGCCCAGGAATCTGCATTGTAACAAACTCATCAAGTGACTGTAATGTATAAGTGAACCATTGTTTTCAAGTCATTTAAATAAATGGGACTTTGGTGAGTGGCATGAGGGAAAAATAAGATTTTTAGGCATCCTAACTGTGAGCTCTTGGCACAAGTTCCACCACATGAACTTGCCATTTGGGGAGATCGGAAACCATTAAATGGGTTCAACCTGCTTAGATTCTTCGGTGAATTCTTTACTATTATAAGGTGTTTGTTCTTTGAGCCCCTTGGAGAAATGGTACATCCAGGTCTAAATGCTCTTTGTATGGTTTGCTAAATGCCAAATTTATCATTGAATTTACCTCTGATGATGGTTTTATCATCCCAGGATGCTCCTGCCATGCTTCTGGCGTGAGTCCCGTGGAGTGTCCCCCTGGTGGGGGAGCTTGCCTCTGTGACCCTGTCACTGGTGCATGCCCTTGTCTGCCGAGTGTCACAGGCCTGGCCTGTGATCGTTGTGCTGATGGATACTGGAATCTGGTCCCTGGCAGAGGATGTCAGTCATGTGACTGTGACCCTAGGACCTCTCAAAGTAGCCACTGTGACCAGGCAAGATACTTTAAAACTTACTAGTGCACTCAGAGTAAGGACTGATAGTGAGACATGGTTTCTAAATGTGTAAAGAAAGTTTCTTTTATGTACTGTTGTTAATTAGTGCATTTAAACAGGATTGGCCTTACAAGGGATGGAGTCAGCCTCTATCAAGGAATGAAAACCAAAAAAAGAGAATGAGCATCTCAAAGCTCAGTTTCGCCTACTTCAGTTTTCTCTCTGTGACTGAGGAAGTCAGAATTCATACACAATGGAACACAGACATCAACCTCACCTTTCACTATTTCATACGTGTAATCATAGGGAAGATCTAAGAAATAATCAGAAGAGATTATTAATCAGAATGAAAATAAACAGATACCTTCAAAACCCACAAGTCCATTTAAAAAACTGAGCTGTTGTTTCCTATTGCTCACCACTGGCTTTACATATGGGTAAAATAAGAAGTCTTCTTGACTTCTAGACTGGCATCATGTAGGCATGTGTACCAGGAGCAAATCTTCAATGTTGCATATACAACTAATACTACATAGATAGATGCATGTGTGATTTTTCAGTCAATAAACCAGTGAGCACAGAATTTTTAATAAGGGTAACATCACTTGTGGGAAAAAAACTATTTGTTAATAACATGCCTAGTTTTTTTGGCAGTTGTTTTGGTTTTTGTCTTTTGGCTTAATCTATTCTTTGAAATAATTTTCACATTAATAGAGTTTGGGGGGAAAAGGGTAAAAACAATGACAAGAAATGTTAGAAAAAGCCAAATTCACAATATAGGGATCAGGATTTAATTGGAATGAAAATGCAAATTTAAGTAACTGGAGTCTTTTCAATTAGTAAGCATGGCTCAGCTCCTATTTCAGCTCCACTATTTAACCTATTATTCAAAGGTCAAATCTTTGAAGGTAGTTCTTATATGTAGAATGTGTTTTTCCTTCTCTTCTTTTCCTTTCTCTCCAATCCTCATCCACCAACCCACATAAATACCATACTTTTTTTTTTTTTTTTTTTTTTTGAGACAAGAGTCTTGCTCTGTCACCCAGGCCTGAGTGCAGTGGCATGATCTTGGCTCACTGCAACCTCCGCCTCCTGGGTTCAAGCAATTCTCCTGCCTCAGCCTCCTGAGTAGCTGGGATTACAGGCCCCCGCCACCATGCCCTGCTAATTTTTGTATTCTTAGTAGAGACAGAGTTTCACCATGTTGGCCAGACTGGTCTCAAACTCCTGATCTCAAGTGATCTGCCCACCTCGGCCCCCCAGAGTGTTGGGATTACAGGCATGAGCCACGACGCCCAGCCCCCACAACATACCTTGTTAAAAATAAGCTTTTTGTTTCAGGATACATTTGTGAAGTTGTAAAGATAGAACAGAGAAAATAAACCCCATACCCAGTTTCTTCTATTATTAACACCTTATATTAATTTAATAACATTTGTCACTATTAATGAATCAATATTGATACATTATTGCTAACAAATTTAGTCAGATTTCCTTAATTTTTAGCTAATGTCCTTTTCCTGTTCCAGGAGTCCATTCAGAACACATTATATTTAGTCATCTTATTTCCTTAGGCTCCTGTTGGCTGCGATAGTTTCTCAGGCCTTCCTTATTTTGTAGAATGTTGCTCAATTCAAATTTATCTGGTATTCTTCTCATGATTAGACTGGGTTTATAGGTTCTGAAAACACCAGCGAGGTCAAGTGCCACTCTCATCACATCCTATTAAGGGTACATATTATTAACATGACTTATCACTGTTAATGTGAATTTTGGTCACCTGATTGAAGCAGTGTTTGTCAGGTTGTTATATCATCAAGTTACTCTTTTTCCTCCTTTTTCTACTGTGCTCCATGGAAGGAAGTCACTATGTACAACCTACTTAAGGAGTAGGGAGCTATGCTCTCCCTCCTCAAAGACAGAGTATCTCCACGAATCATTGGAATTCTTCTGCACAGGAGATTTGTCTGTTGTCTTACGTTTATTCATTTGTTCGACCGTTTATTTATATCAGCATGGACTCATGGATATTTACACTTTTGGGGATAGTCCAACACTACTTTATTTTGTGGTTCAAATTGTTCCAGCTTTGGTCACTGGAAGATCTCTCAGTGGCTCCTGTGTCCCTTTGACATAGGCCAATACTGTAGAGTTTTAAAAAGCACTTCTTACTTTCTGACACTGCAAAATGTTCCAGGCTCATCTTATGTATTCTCTGCCCCAGTCCTAGAATCAGCTATTTATCTAAGGAACACTGATTCCTTTACTAGAGAGTAGTGTTAGAAACCAAGATCTGGACACTGGACGGCCATGCCTGTTTTATAAGCTCCCCTCCGTTCCCCATGCCTGCAGCCACTAACCATAGAATAAAGTGGTAGATCTCCACGTGACCACCTGGCTTCCCAATTCTTGAGGGACTCCTAGTGCTCAAGACAACGCTATATGGCAAGTTTCTTAGACCTTTTGGGAAGCATATTTGTAGCAGCATTCAATAAAGACCACAGTTCCAAGGTAGCCTATGAAGCTGAAAGATAGATGGTTTTGGTTTAGCCAGGAAGCCCCTCATGACAAGGGTCCTTTGGGTTATTTGGTGCATAGGGGATCCCTTGGGGGAACACTGGTCTCTGCAATCAAGAAACATGTTCACTGGAGTGCAGGGAAGACATGTGGACATTTAGATTCCCAGCTGTTTAAACAACTACTGATAGATGTCTCTATGTTAGCCAAGAGGTGGCTCCTGGTACATTCCTACAGAGAGATCCAAATGTGCCATCCATTATTTTCATCAACACTTTAGATGGAGTTGGAGAAACATGCTTCTCAAATTTGCAGATATTACAAAGCCGTAAGCTAATATGATAAAGACAGAACAAGATATCCCAGTAGGCTGTCATGCAGGCTGGAAACAAGGAGATGAAATGTTAACAGGGTAAAAGTAAAGTTTTGCAACTGGGTTTTTTAAATCCCTTGCATAAATACAGGGTGGGAGTAAGAACTTGGCACCAGCTCTTGTGAGAAAAATCTGAGGATTTTCATTGCGTGCAGGCTTCCAGTGAGCAAGCAGAGTGGTAGGGTTGCCAAAGAAGCGACGCCTGGACAGGCTGGAGTAGGGGGGTGCTGTGCCCAGGTTGAGGACAGTTACCGTCCCATTATCTGCTCTACTGGCCTGATGGTGCCAGGAGCATTGTTGTCATTTCTGAGCACCATATTTTAAACATTATATTGACAGACTAGTATGTGCCCAAAGGGAGACAACCAAGATAATGGACAGAACTATGCTATTCTGTGACAAAGGCTAGAGAGACTTAGGGGTGATCGACCTGAAGAAAAGAAGCCAAGGTAGGTTGGAATGGCCATCTCTAGTTGAGAGAAGGACTGTAAGGGGGAAGAGGCAATTGCAAACTGTTTTGTGCAATTTTGTAAGGACACAGAACAATGGGAACAAGTTAAAAGGAGGCAGATTCTACTTTGGTATAAGAAAGCACTGCCCAATAATCAGGGGCAATCAGCAGTACAACAGGCCTCAGGGCAACAAGCACCACATAACTCCTTATATTTGAGCAGAAGCTGGCAGGAACTCCAAAGATATTGAAACTTGGCAGATCCAGGCCAGGCATGGTGGCCCACACCTGTAATCCCACTTTGGGAGGCTGAGGCAGGGGCATCACTTGAGGTCGGGAGTTCGAGACCAGCCTGGCCAACATGGTGAAACCTCGTCTGTACTAAAAATATAAAAGATTGCTGGGCATGGTGGTGCATGCCTGTGGTCCCAGCTACTCGGGAGGTTGAGGTGGAAGTAATTGCTTGAACCTGGAAGGCAGAGGTTGCAATGAGCCGAGATCGTGCCACTGCCTTCCAGCCTGGGGAACAGAGTGAGATTCAGTCTCAAAAAAAAAAAAAGAAAGAAAGAAAAAGAAACGTGGCAGATTCAGTCACTCTATGAATCCAGCCATTTATTCACGGGAAACTTATGGAGTTGTTGTTTAAGCAGCTAATTTAGGCCTACAACAATAGTGATTTGCTTTTGTATTTTCTCCTGTTAATTTTCCAACCTCCTCAGTTTTCAGAAAAGCTGGTCTAGAGTTCAGCTGGGAGGGTAAAGAAAAGTTCAGCCCTCTCTGAAAAACACAGTTAAGTAACTCTCATTAAATCATTAAGCGTGAAGTACAAAAAAAAAAAGATGTTTTCTTGAGCAAAACGCTAATCCAGTTGGTAAAAACTACATCATACATTCCATAATGAAAACATTACTTGACACATTAACTGATGAATGGTAGACCAGGTCTTTGGCCTCACTCACTTACGGAGGAACTCCCATAACAGTTGAGGAAAAGAATCTGGCCCATTTCTCATTATGTGTTTTGTGTTCATTTATATCTGTGTATGTTTCCCAGTTTGGGCCACCTGTCCCTGAACATCTGGACGCAGGCGATATATTCAGGAGCTTTAGGCCAAAGCACATTAACTCCTGATCCTTGGTATTGTCGGGGGTGGCTGCTGGCCATGGGAATCATCCTTCCTCCGCCTTTGCACAGCTGTATGTTCTAAATCACCAGAGGGGAAAATGTTTCCTGTTAAAATGCATTATTTTTTTAGACCATAAAGCTTGTCAATTCCTCACCCATGACTGTTCTCACAGCTTACAGGCCAGTGTCCATGTAAATTAGGCTACGGCGGGAAACGTTGCAGTGAGTGCCAGGAAAATTATTATGGTGATCCACCTGGGAGATGCATTCGTAAGTACTGGGAATTCTGAAAACTCATTAATGCAGTCAGCCTGGCCCTACCATGGACATGCTATGAATCAACTGAATTTTAAATTTTTTTTTTTGGTTGCTTTTAATAAGGTGGACTTAGAAAATTCACAAAGTTTAATTCTACATTTTGAAAATAATCTTCCTGTAGCCCTGCAAAAAGATTATTTTCCTCCTATGTTAAAAATTTAGCCTATATTAAAATTCGTAGCCTGTCTTAAAATTCCTCAAACTCATTACAAATGGAACAGTCAGCTTCCAAAAGAAGAAAATCCAAAGAAATGTCAGGTATCATGGGCTTATCACCCTGGTCAGTGATACATAGCCACACATGGCAACTCTTTCCTCCTCTCCATTCCTTTATAAATGTGCCCTTGTGGCTAAAAAACATTGCTCATTCCCTTGCCCCATTCAAATGCACATTCTGAATGATTTTCTCTGGGCCCCGCTTATTCAGTTCTAAGTGGAATTGCTGGGTTAAAACCCAGGGAGAAACTTTGGCTCTTGGAAAATCTATCTTAAAGCCTCTTTCCCTGTGTCCCTCTACTGTTTTGATAATCTTATTTCATAAAAATGCTTTCATCTTTTATAGAGAAGCAGTAGAGGAAACTGCAAATAATCAAGTCAGGGCAGAAACCCCACTAAAGCTCCTGGGGAAGAGTGGCTAACAAGGGGGAATGGCCTCCGGGTGATGAAGTGGCATGACACCGTCCCCTAAGTGGTACTTGCTAAGCCTCTGCACCAAGGCCAATGTGCTGGACAGATGTTATCTAGCTGAAGAGCCTAGTGTGTTAACTAGTTTTTATTTGTAATTGGCATCATTTTTACTCAAACTAACTAATGCCTTTTTTTTTTTTTTTTTTTTTTTTTTTTTTTGAGACAGGGTCTCACTCTGTTGCCTGTGCTGGAGTGTAGTGGCATGATCACAGCTCACTGCAGCTTTAACCTCCCTGGGCTCAAGTGATCCTCCCACCTCAGCCTCCAGAGTAGCTGGGAATACATGTGTATGCCACCACACCTGTCTAATTTTTGTATTTTTTGTAGAGATAGGGTTTCACCATGTTGCTCATGCTGGTCTGGAACTCCTGGGCTCAAAAATCCACCCACCTTAGCCTCCCAAAGTGCTGGGATTATAGGTATGAGCCACCACACCCAGCCTCAAATGCATTTTTAAATTACTTATTCCTTGCAGTTAGTCCAACAACATAAGCTAGTGATTCCCTAATCTTTTGGAGATTGCAGTAAGATCAGTAGATCTCCCTATCCTCTATCTTCAGGCTTGGTCAGAAACCTACTCAAATAAAGTACTGTGTGGAATCAGTTTTTTTTTTTTAAATTAAGACGAAATGAATTTAATTTCCTCTCCTTTTTGGCAAATGAAATTGTTTTCCTTATGTAATGGAAGACAGCATGGTCAGCACACCCAAGCTGGGCTTTACTCAGAAGAAGTGTGACCGTGGGACTTCTTAGAGAGTCTCGATACACCACCCTCCGAGGCTGTAGCAGCAGAGTTACTACCATGTGTCCATCATTAAATCACACTTCTTACTCAAATAGATGAGGATCCCACTTGTAGACGCTTGCACTCACAAAATAAAAACATCTGATATTTGCCAAATTGAAATAGTAAACCAATTTGTTAGTGGAATATAGAGAGCCATGCTGTCTTATAATGGCTATTGCACAGATCTCTGAAATTATATTGGCTTTAAATATTCATCTTAGAAGTGTGAGTTGGGAAGATTCTCAGGAGAGAAGAAAAGACCTGATTCTTGAGCTAGTCATCAACAAAAGACCCAGTGACATTCTCTGCTCCTTCTCTTTTCCTTTTTAGCATGTGATTGCAACAGGGCGGGTACCCAGAAGCCCATCTGTGATCCAGACACAGGCATGTGCCGCTGCCGGGAGGGTGTCAGCGGCCAGAGATGTGATCGCTGTGCCCGGGGTCACAGCCAGGAATTCCCTACTTGTCTTCAATGTCACTTGTGCTTTGATCAATGGGATCACACCATTTCTTCCCTCTCCAAAGCGGTGCAAGGGTTAATGAGACTGGCTGCTAACATGGAAGATAAAAGAGAGACCCTGCCTGTGTGTAAGGCAGACTTCAAAGGCCTCAGAGAGAACGTGTCTGAAATAGAAAGGATTTTGAAACATCCTGTTTTCCCATCTGGGAAATTCTTAAAAGTCAAGGATTATCATGACTCTGTTAGGTAAGATTTATGCTCAAGTAACAGACAGCCAAACTCCTGATTTGCCTTAACTCCCGCCAAGCTTTAACATCCTCAACCTTCAATTTAGAAATGTACCTATGTTGACTTTAGGGGACTGATAGTTGTTCAGTTAATAACCAGGCTGGGCCGGGCCCCGTAGCTCATGCTTGTAATCCCAGCACTTTGGGAGGCTGAGGCGGGTGGATCACTTGAGGCCAGGAGTTCTAGACCAGCCTGGCCAACATGGAGAAACCCCGTCTCTACTAAAAATACAAATATTAGCCAGGCGGGGTGGCAGGCGCCTATAATCCCAGCTACTCAGGAAGCTGAGGCAAGAGAATCGCTTGAACCCTGGAGGCGAACGTTGCAGTGACCCAAGATTGCACCATTGCACTCCAGCTTGGGCAACAAGAGTGAAACTCTGTCTCAAAAAAAAAAAAAAAAAAACAGCTGGTAATCATGTTTGTCTACTTTTTTCTCACCTAGTTAGGATTATATATGATTTTTCCAGATGCCGTTGATTGTAACAAAAAGACAGTCATTAATGGGGAAGCCCAAACTCAGTAAAGCTGAAAGATATAAAATTGGAAGTATGGTAGTTATGGTGGTTTCAAAAACAACATATATTTGTTTCAATGATACACCTAGGGAAAATTTACCAAATCTTCCCAAGCTCTTCAGTTGTTTAGATGCCTATACACTAATATGAAGTCTTATACCAAGTATTTTCATTTTTTGAAAAGGCAAGCTTATTTTTATTACATATTACTGAATCTTTTTTAAAAATTTAACCATTTGTTGAGATTATGTTGATAGTTTTGGGCCACGGCTCAGCAAACTGCAGCCCACAGGTGGAATCTTACACAGCCTTTGTTTATGTAAATAAAGTTTCCTTGGAGCACAGCCACACCCATTTATTTACCCCTCCTCTGTGACTGCACTCTCCAGAATGGCAGAGTTGAGTAGTTATGACAGAGATGCTATGCTTCCTAAGGCAAAGTTTGCCAACCTGTTATGGGCAAAACCAGGATGAATTGGGTATAGTTTCTACCCCCATAGAAGCACATAGTCTGCTAAGAAACCCCAAAAATGTGCCTATCTAGCAAAATATCCTTCCTCCCCAAGAAAAGTTCCTGGATTAAGGAATAGTTGAAGCTGCAGAGGCTTCTGTCATATATAACACAAGTGTAAATATAAGGTCACTCATTACCTATAGGGAAATATCCCAGAAATATATGATAATTGCTTAAAAGGTGCACAAGGAAGAAGGTATTACTAGGTAGTTCAGGGAAAGGGTCACCACATCATAAATGCAACGACAGGGCCCAGGGAGGCCACATGGCCAAGGTCAAGCTGGCAGGTGACAACAGGCACATCTATACCTCTCTAAAGACTTCTGGGCTGGGCACAGTGGCTCTCGCCTGTAATCCCAGCACTTTGGGAGGCTGCGGCAGTAGGATCACTTGAGGCCAGGAGTTCAAGACCAGCCTGGGCTACATAGCAAAAGGATCACGTGAGCCCAGGAGTTCAAGGCTGCAGTGAACTATGATTGTGCCACTGCACTCCAGTCTGGGTGACAGAATGACACCCTGTCTCTAAAAACAAAGAAGGAATAAAACTTCTTCTGCATTGCAGGATCTGGACCCCTATGTTAACAGATTTCCTCAATTTTCTAGAGATGTCAGATATCCCTATTTTTACTGAACTATCCCCACTTCAAAATGTATACAGCTAATCCAATAGCACTTGTAAGAAGCCCTACTGTATAGCCCAAAGAAAACTTGTCTGAGAATGAGCTTTGGCCTATGGACCACTGGCATGTGGTTAGACACCATTAGGAAAATGTCAGACAAAGTAGCACAAAGAAAGCAGAATGAGCCAATCCACCGTGGACATTCTGGACAGACTGCAAGAGCCACAGGCAGAGCCAGACAGAAAGAGCGAGAAAGAGGAGTGCCCAGCCCAGGTCTGGAGTGAGGAGAAAGCGGGGGCTGCTGAGCTTCTTCAGCCAGCAGCCCAGAGGCCTGTTCCCTTCTAGCCCACCTGCCAAACTCCTGCTTCGCTTTCACAGCCACACAAACATCACCTCCTCCCTGAAGTCTTTCCTGACTTCCTCACAGAGAGGCCTGTGTTTCCTTCTCCATCTTCTCACCTCTTTGTGCTCCTTTGCCATTTCCTTGCTGGGGGGCACCCTGGACAGGGCCTGCCCTATCATGTGCTTGTCTTCTCCAGGCCTGGTGTAGTTCTATTAAAAAAAAAATGTTGCTGGATAAAGTACAAGTGGAAGGGGAACAAGAGGACAAAGAACCCCGGGTGTCATGAGCATAAATTCAGAAGTCAAACCACCTGGTTTAAATCCACTTACTAGATGTGTGGCTTTGGGCAAGCTACTAAACTCCTCCAAGCTTCAATTTCTTCATCAAAAAAGGGAGAGAAAGTCTGGATTTCATAGGATTCTTGTGAGAATTACTCAAGATCCATCACTTAGCATAGTGTCCGGCATAGGTAAGTGCTTAAGGAGTCCCAATTAGAGTAATTGTCATTATTTTTGTTGTTATTATTGTTAGCCTGAAGAATTGCAGTTGTGACAATTGGAGCTTGAAGGAAGAGTCTATAGATTAGAGGGGAGAGTTACAGCAGAAAACGGAAGGAAGCATTGCAGTTGTGCCAAGATAAATTAGTCCCATACATTCATTTTATAACTTCCCCCAACTGTACACTTCAAGATTTGTGCACAGTTTCTCCATCATGAGGAATGTGTTCATTATCCCCTCGAAGCAACTGTTGGTGCTAAACCCAGCAAATTGAAGCAGGACAAAGGTGTACCCCATCAAAGAAGAAGGTGATGGGAAAAAAACCCAGGGGAACACTCACCAGCAAGAAAACCTCCCTGTCACTAATGGAAAGTAAGAGTTGAGACCCTGAACAGAAGTTGCACTAAAAACAACCTTGCTGAATGCAGATTGATTCTAAATGAAGAGCTGATTTTACCCCAGGCTAAGTAAACGGTTCTGTTTTATCATATGTTGAAAGCCAGATGTAGACCAGCTCCCTTAGATTGATTTAATTGAAGCATGTCTGAACGCATGTTTTCAAACCCAAAACGAAGGAAGACAGAGCATAAACAGTCAAAATGGAATGGTTTGAGAGCCTTTATTCTACTATTCCTTGTATGCTGTCCATATTTTAAATGAATGTTGCGATAGTCCAGGAAGGCGAATTAAGATGAAAGAGATGAGACATAAACACGATTATAAACCTTCAAATGAAAAACTTGAGTAGAAGGAATCCCTTCTAATCAAGAATACCTAACAGTAAGGGCAATTTTGGTGGCATTTTTTCACCAATATATCAAATGTAATACAAGCTTAACTATTTACCCTCATTTTCTCTGATAGAAAACAAATCATGCAGCTAAATGAACAATTGAAAGCAGTGTATGAATTTCAAGATCTGAAACATACAATAGAAAGAGCAAAGAATGAAGCAGACCTCTTACTTGAAGATCTTCAGAAAGAAATTGATTTGCAATTCAGTGTCCTTAATGCAAGCATCGTGGGTAAGGGGAAAATGCATTTTTGACTGTGTCTACACAATGTTTGATGAAATGCATAGTGCATTCCATTAGTGAGTCATCCTGTGCTTACCACCATAGTGCCTGAGCACTTCAGAACATGCAAACACAACCATTAAAGGTATTATTTGTTCATGGATATTTCAACTTTTTAAACATCACAGAGCCTGGATAGCATTCACTCAAAAATAACAAGTAAACAATGTCTGATATTAAACAAATGTTAACACCCAAAGTAATCTAGTGCCAAACCCATGTAAGGAGTCTTGAGTAATCAACAACTTAGAAAATCTAATATGGCCATAAACAAATGAGAGAGACATGTTTATATGCCTTTCTTGGTATAGGCCACTCCATTTTCAGTAACCATAAATGCAAAGGAATATGAGGCAAAACAAAACAAAACAAAACAAAATCCACAACATTTCTCATAGAGCTTTGTAAGGGTGGGAGTCATGCAACATAGTACAAGCCCTTAACTCATATTGCATAGTTCTTAAAACTGAATGTGAGCTATACCTAAGCCAAGATAATCTGCAGGAGAAATGGAACTCTAAAGCAAAACTTTGATTAGCTCATCTCCTATTCAAGATCATACCCCTGTTATATTTGGAAATGGACAACCTGTTACTACTGAGAGAAGCATCCCTGAGTTTATTCACACCTAAGACATCCAACTGAGAGGCAAATATACATGAATCCATGTCAGGAAAAAACTTTGACTGCTTTCATTATCCTATGTATATACTCCTGTGTTGTATCTGATTTTGACCTAGAAGAGAAAAAAAATAGAAGGCAGTTAGGAACACCTAATTTCCCTAAAGGAATGCCTAAATTTAGTGAAATAAATTCTAGCAAAGATGTATTGATGCTGTTTGATAAATGCCATGTAATGAGTAAGGAATCTATTCTGATTCCTAATCTAGAAGACAGTTCCCACTAAAAGAACTCAAAATCCATCAGCGGTCACCTGACGCCAGGTAAAATAAAGTGAAACTGCCCCCATGCTAATCCTCTCAAACTTGCAGTCCAACAGCAGTTACTGGGCTTTTTTCCAATGCCTGACATTGCGCAGTAGAAACAGGCAGATCATTACAGCAAGTCCCTACCTTTGAGTTATTTCTATCTAATGGGGGCAGGGGACAAGAATATAAGCCACCCCAAACAGCATTAAGACTGTTAGACCATCTTAAAGCTGCTTCAAAAACAGAGTAGCAAAAACGAAATTCTTCCTGGGTTCATTAGTAAAGCCTTCAGGGAATAGTTGGCAATTGAATTATCTCCACAGGTAGGAGAAAATCTTCCATAAAAATGAAAGAATAAATGAATTCTGAGTAATAGGAACTTTTTTTTCATGATAAGTGAAAAACATGATATATTAAGAGTATGGTCTTATAAGAACCAGAAAAGTTTGAAAGATAAGGTATGGTTGTCTCCTGCCTGGATTATGGTTCTACAGGGAGTAAAGATCAGATCAGGACCATGGGCCTCTGGTTCCTAAAATATGGAGTTATAGTTTAAACCCCTAATATACTATAATTTACAATAAAATATATCATACACACCTTATTACTTTCACAAATTTGTATTAATAATGCAAACATAGGAAATGTAGAGAAGTGCTTAAGAACACAGGCCCTAAAGTCAAATACCCTGGATTGACATCCTGGTTTCATCTCTTACTATCAATGAGAACTTAGGCAAATAACTTTCCTCAATAGAGCCTCAGTTTCCTTATTTGTAAAATGAAGATGATCATACTAATGTGCATTTCACACTGTTTTGTGAAGATTGAAGAAGAAAATTGATGGGAAGTATAGTACAGGCACCTACAAAGCACCCAGCTAACTGTTGTTAGCTATTGTTATCAGCCTCAACATCAGGGTTCAGGAAACCGCAGCATCAGGGCGAATCCTGCCCACAGCCTGTCTTTGTAAATACTACTTCAGTAGAACACAACCTCACCTGTTTATTTACATATTGCCTGTAGCTGCTTTCACTCTACAATGGCAGAGGTGAGTAGTCGGAACAGAAATGCTTTGGCCAGCAAAGCCTAAAACATTAATTATTTGGCCTTTGGAGAAAAAGTTTGTCAACTCCTGCTCTATAGGGTTAAGTAAATTTAGTTGGTTTATTATATTTGAGTGTATATAGGTATTCATAGTTAAGACCTTATATTTGTGGAAATATTTACAGAATATATTCATATTATCTCAATTCTCACAAATTATTATCACCAATTTACAGAGGAAGAAACGAAATATAAGAGATGAACTGATTTGCTCAAGGGTATGCCCAGGCAGTAAAGGGTGAAGGCAGGACTCACACCACATCTGTGGACTTAAATCTCAATGCCGTGTATCTATTCTATCCATATCTATTATACTATAGCTAATCCTTCCCCCATCAAATGCAAATTCAAGGAAGATGCTGAAATTTTATAGTGATAGTTGAGACCAAGACAGTAGCCAAATTATAGAATGATTATCTTAATAACTGATATGTAATTTCATTTGTTTTCACAAAACTTACCTTCAATTTGCATTGACATAGACTCCTCAGAAAACATCAAGAAATATTATCACATATCATCATCTGCTGAAAAGAAAATTAATGAAACTAGTTCTACCATTAATACCTCTGCAAATACTAGGAATGACTTTCTTACCATCTTAAATACATTAACCTCCAAAGGAAACTTGTCATTGGAAAAATTAAAGCAGATTAAGATACCAGATATCCAAATATTGAATGAAAAGGTAAATATTCATGATGGTAAGGTCAAAGCATTTGTGGTTTTTACTTGATATACGAACCTCTTCAATGATATTTCCCTAGCTTACATTCTAAATTTCTTTTAATTATATATTATAAATATATAATTATATGTATGTATATAAAATATATATTTTATTATATACTGTAAAAAGCCTTATTTAACTCAAGAATTGATCAAAGAGTAAAGATTATGGCTTGATTTGATTATTTGATATTATTTACTATTTCTAAAACAGTACAGGCTATGAACATTTGCTCCTCTTGCTTCATTATAAGAAAAAGGCTAATTCTCTCAAAAGAATAAAAAGTGCAGGCTGGGCATGGTGGCTCATGCCTGTAATCCCAGCACTTTGGGAGGCCGAGGCAGGCAGATTACTTAAGGCCAGGAGTTCGAGACCAGCCTGGCCAATATGGTGAAACCCCCTCTCTACAAAAAACACAAAAATTAGCCGGGGGTAGTGGTGTGCACCTGTAATCTCAGCTGCTCAGGAGGTTGAGGCAGGAGAATCGCTTGAACCTGGCAGGTGGAGGTTGCAGTGAGCGGAGATGGTGCCTTTGTACTCCAGCCTGGGTGAGAGAGCAAGACTCTGTCTCAACAAATAAATAAACATTTTTTAAAAAGTGAAACTCACATGTAATTCCTAAAAGTCTGACTATTTTCTCAGAAAACTATAAATATAAAGGATGACAGACTGACACAATACTGATAAGTAATTTAGATGTTTAGTTACCTAGGAAATGTTTAATGTTTAATAGGTTACCCCCATGTACCAAGGATGAACAACTATTGAAGAAATATATGAATAAAGCAATGCCTTCACTCAATGAGCCTGGATGGCATTACAGCTCTGACGGCCAGGCATGGTGGCTCATGCCTGTATTCTCAGCACTCTGGGAAACTGAGGCGGGCAGATCATCTGAGGTCAGGAGTTTGAGACCAGCCTGACCAAACTGGTGAAACCCCGTCTCTAATAAAAATACAAAAAATTAGCCAGGCGTGATAGTGGGCACCTGTAATCCCAGCTACTTGGGAGGCTGAGGCAGGAGAATCTCTTGAACCCAGGAGATGAACGTTGCAGTGAGCCAAGGTCACACTATTGCACTCCAGTCTAGGCAACAAGAGCGAAACTCCGTCTCAAAACAAACAAACAAAAAAAAGCTCTGACAACAAGTTGCTATTTAATGTAAATCATTTCTCTTGCAAGGTGTGTGGAGATCCAGGAAATGTGCCATGTGTTGTGCCCTTGCCCTGTGGCGGTGCTGTCTGCATGGGCCAGGAAGGGCACAGGAAGTGTGGGGGTGCCGGCTGTCATGGCTCCCTGACCCTCTCAACGAATGCCCTCCAAAAAGCCCAGGAAGCAAAATCTGTTATTCGTAATTTAGACAAACAGGTTCGTGGGTTGAAGAATCAGGTAAATACCTTCTCTTGCTTTATTTGTAAAGTTATAGCAATAAAGAAGCAGACTGCTTGAAATTTATAAAACTGCCATATAACTTCCAAGTGAGAAGATAGATTCTAGATAGTTGGTGTTCTTTTGCCTGGAAATATGGGATAAAATTGTAGATGATGTGAATGTAGATTTAGAAATAGAGATGAATATTGATATTTTCCGATTATATATATGTATACAGTTGACCCTTGAACAACATGGGGATTAGGGACACCAGGCTTCCACTCCACAACTGAAAATTTATGTATAACTTTTGACTACCCCAAAATTTAACTGCTAATAGCCCACTGTTGACTGGAAACCTTACCCATAACTTAAATAGTCAATAATATATATTTATGTATGTATTATATACCATAATGTAACCATAAAGTAAGCTAGAGAAAAGAGAATATTATCAGAAAAATCATAAGGAAGAGAAAATATACTTACTATTCATTGAGAGGAAATAGATCATCATTAAGGTCTTCATCATCATCTTCACATTGAGTAGGCTGAGGAGGAGGAAGAAGAGGGGTTTGTCTTGCTGTCTCAGAGATGGTTTGAGGTGGAGGAGGTGGAAGGGGAGGCAGAAGAGGTAGGCACACTCAATGTAAGTTTTATTGAAAATAATTTGTACATAAGTGGGGGTGTGCAGTTCCAACCTGTGTCATTCGAAGGTCAAGTATGTATGTGTGTGTGTGTAAAGAGAGAGAAAGAATTCAAGGTACATTATCATAGGTCAGAGACTGGTGTGGACATGTTTGTTTACAGCAAAAACTACATAGAAATGTCAGGACTCCAAGCCTTAAAAATTTGAAAACAGGCCAGGAGTATAGGTCACGCCTATAATCCTAGCACTTTGGGAGGCCAAGGCAGGAGGATTCCTTGAGCCCAGGGGTTCAAGACCTGCCTGGGAAACATAGGGAGACCCCATCTCTATTTTATAAAATAATAATAATTATAATTATAATAATAAAAGAAGTATTTAAAGAATTAAATTTTTAAAAGGGTTGAAAACTATAGATCTCTCAAAGAATAATTTTTCGTAAATTCATAAATATATAAGGGTATATATGAAATCCTACTAAATATACACATTGTAATGTTAGAATTTAATGTTAGAAAATAGCTTAATAGGAATTAAACTGTGCCTTGAACTCATTCCCCTGTTGATAGACTGAGAAAGTTGTTTTAACATTTAAGTACCTTATAATTAAATCTATAATAATTTGAAATGATTTCATTTACTTTTCTGGTCATATTTATAAATGAGCATCATTTTTAATTACCTAGTTTTCTTTAGACTTTTTTGTGAGAATGCATTTTATTCTCTGGTTTGAAAACAAGGTAGTGGTGTGCTCCCCAATCTGTTTCTTTTCTGACAATATGCAAAGAGCCTCTGACAAAGAAGAAAAAGCTTTTAAAGAGCTGAAATTTTTACACTATATGTTAAATATTGTATCAGTAAGCATTCTTGTTTGCAAGCAAAAAAAAAGGCCACTCCTGGCCAGGCGCAGTGGCTCACGCCTGTAATCCCAGCACTTTGGGAGGCTGACGCAGGTGGATCACCTGAGGTCAGGAGTTCGAGACCATCCTGGTCAACATGGTGAAACCCTATCTGTACAAAAAATACAAAAAAAAAGAAAAAAGAAAAAAAATTAGCCGGGTGTGGTGGTGCATGCCTGTAATCCCAGCTACTCGTGAGGCTGAGGCAGGAGAATTACTGGGACCTGGGAGGCAAAGGTTACAGTGAGCCGAGATCACGCCATTGCACTCCAGCCTGCGCCGACAACAGTAAGACCCTGTCTAAAACAAAAACAAAAACAAAAAAACCCGACTCCTGAACAAAAAGGAAACATATGTAAGGACATCTGGGTCTCAAAATCGAGTAAAGGATAGAGGTCCAAGCTAGGGAATGGGGTGAGAACCACAGCCAAGATATATATATATATATATACACACACACATACATACACACACACACACACACACCCTATATCCTTGAGCAAGCATCTGATTAGCCAATCTAGAACATATCCCTACATAAATATTGAAACTTTACTTACATAGTCACAATTCTGTATTGCCACATCATTTTCTATTCACATGTGGTTCTTCATTGCTTTAACAAATATCCACCTACTATGTGCCAGGCATCCACCTACAAGTTGAGAATACAGCAGCAAACATAGCAATGTAAATCTTGGTCTTATGTCCCAGTGCTTAAAACACTCCTTAATTGTTTAATGTAATTTTAAACTATTATATTGCTAATTCTCAAAAAAATAGAAATCTCACCCTCATTTAAAGGAGTCTTGATTGCCACTTGATCATATCATTAAGTCAATAATATGTTAAGCTATCAGTGTTAAAAAATTATCCTTGAAATCCATATTAGCAGAATCTAGTTTAATCAGCACATAAATGGAGAATTGGAAAGCGATGAGAGGGGATGTCATGTTGATAAAATTGTGTGCTATTTTCCTCTTGATTAGAAGGAGGGAGTGCCAGAAGAGATTGTGAGAGAATTCTCAGGAGTCAGTTGTGACAGAAGATGGATTGCAGAGGGATGTTTTAAGAGTGAAGTAATTTCATGATCTCTTTCTCTCTGAATATGGTATCAACTAATCTACGCCGAGATTTCCTCTGTATCACTTGGTGCTTTGCTAGTGCCTAGGGTATTTTATTTCTGGAATTCTCATTTTACTGCAATCCATTCTTACTGCTATCCATTTTAAAGCTAAGAAAGTTCTAGAGAATTAAGTATCAACTCTGAAAAAAAGATACACATTTTTAATCATGTAAATACTTTTTTGTTTTATCATTTGCCAATGACTATAATTTAAATCTTTTTCTTAAAAATCTGTTTGGCTCAAATTAAGCAGGCTCCTTTTGTGGGGAAATAAAGGGAATATTTTTTTTTTCTTTTCTTTTCTTTTCTTTTCTTTTCTTTTTTTTTCTGAGACAAGAATCTCACTCTGTCTGGCCCAGGCTGGAGTGCAGTGGCACGATCTCGGCTCACTGCAACCTCTGCCTCCTGGATTCAAGCGATTCTCCTGCCTCAGCCTCCCCAGTAGCTGGGATTACAGGCATGCGCCACCATGCCTGGCTAATTTTGGTAATTTTAGTAGAGATGGGGTTTCACCATGTTGGCCAGGCTGGCCTCAAACTCCTAACCTCAAGTGATCTGTCTGCCTTGGCCTCCCAAAGTGCTGGGGATTACAGGCGTGAGCCACCGTGCCCAGTGGATTTTTTTTTTTCATAATTATGTTTGATCCTAATTAGCCCTACTTCTGTCACAATTAATTTATTCAATAAAGCTCAGCTTGTTGGCAATATTGTCCTGTTGCTTCTGGGTTTTTTGTCTCTCTCTAATTTGTTGGAATCCCTAGAAAAAGTCCATGACCTTTCTCAGATCACACAGTTGAGAATTTGCACTTCTAGTTTGCTAGCCTATTATTCCTATCATTCCTCTACCAAGAGTACAAAGTGTCTGGAATTTATCTTTGTAGCCCACTCTCAGTTCAAGCTCATTTATTAAGAGGAGGAATGCTTTTTTGTTAGTTTTCAAAGAAAGTACATTACTTGAATTTGAGGAATGTTTAGAAGAGTAACATTTTAACTTACATAAAAGAAAATGCTCTCAACCTATTAAACATGATGACCACTGCAGGTAAGTAGTCCTATGTAATTTCTGTGAAAGTTGGTATTAAAGAATGCTAAAGCCCCATTAAAACAAAATTTGTGTTTTAGACTTATATTAGAAAAATTCATTAGCACTAGGTCAATAATGTTCTAAAAGATAAATGAATGATATTAAGAAAACATAATAATGAGAAGAGATAATAATCACCTTGTAAAAGATTCCTTGCAAATGCATCTGTGGTTTATCTAGACTTTTATTTAGTTTTTAGTGACAGTTTTATTTGGTCCAGCTAAATAATTAAACATCAAAGAACATGCCTTTGTTGAGTATTTTCTTCACTGTGTTTTTCTCATTCCAGATCAAAAATATAAGTAAACTGGCAGAAGTCTCCAAAAACAATGCCTTACAACTAAGGGAAAAACTGGGAAATACAAGAAACCAAAGTGACTCTGAAGAAGAAAAACTCAATCTTTTCATCAAAAAAGTGAAAAACTTTTTGTTAGGTAATTTAAAAAAATATATTAGGACTAGTTTTTGTTTTTTTCCCTTTTTTAATATATAGTCAAACATCATAGCCAGTTCCTAATTACATTAATTGGAAATGACAAGCCTAAATCGGAAAAATGATATACGCTTTGGTTTTTAATTCCTTAATGAGAATAATCTCAAAATACCAACTCTGTGCCAAAACATTACAGCTTTCTGTAAAAGATAAATGTGGTAACAAATGGTAGAATTTAGTTCAAATTCCAAACACATGAACTTTGTGTTTAAAGTTATTTTATGTTTTTTTTTAAAGGAAAGTTCAACATGACAATTCTATCAGATTCCCTAACATCAGGATTCGGTAATTTTCTTTGCTGACAGAAATGATATGAGATCAAGATATGCTGAATTTTAATTAGATATCAAATATCATAGTGAGTTGGCATCTAAAAATTTGATTATTAGCTATTATTGACTATTTTCCAAGTCTTCTTTTGTTGGTTCTCTGTGGCTGACCAAAAGTAGCTGATTTATTGTACATTATGCCTTACTTTGGGAGAGGCTCATTTTAAACTCCAGAGAATTAGTAAAGATTAAAAAATCAAGTACTGAAGCTGGAAATTGACCTGAAACCTTACTCTCTCTCTCTACACACACACATACACACACACACACACACACACACACACAGATGTATATGATTAATCTGAAGAGGCTTTATTTTCCATAACCATTTTCCAAATTCAATAATTTAACATTTCATACATGAATTGGCAATTGCAGCATCCATTAAAATCTCTTTAATCACTTCATTATTCTACTTAATAGGTGTGAGAGACCCCTATGGCCAAGATTTTTTGTTTTTTGATTTTTCCTATCTCAATATTTCTAGAAATTGTATTGGCAGTTTCTAGCTGTTATTTTCAAGATAAACAAAAATTAGGCGGAAATTACCTTTGACAAAAATAGTAAAAACAAATGGGGTAGAATCCGTCTACTGGACATTTTTTTTATTCAAAAGCAAACTTTCAATGATTTAGCTGGATGAATCAGTATTGACTGGACTCAGGTCTAGGATTAGGCTGGACTGAAAAGGCACCAAAACAAACATCAAAATCAAAGTTGCTAAACTAATCGCATGAACTGGTGGAACAGGGTCTACATGACCTCCTTTCTACCTAGTTTGCTGGGTCATAGAGCCTGTCCTCTTATTACTCTTCATTGCTACTGAATACATTTCTAATAAATATTTTACTTTAATTAACTTGAGGAATTGAAAGAAATCTATGTCCAGATTATTAAAACTAAAGGCATAAAGAACTATTATTACAACTAGGCATAGAGAAAAATCTTTTTTCATACAAGAAACTTCTTACTGCTCAGTGTCCCTAGAGCTGGTGACCAGGAAGCTTTCATGCCTTGCAGTGCCCTCTACCCACCCCTTGCTTCTCTTCTTTGCCTGGCTATAAAGCCCCAATAAAATTATCATTACATTACATGATTACCATACTATTCAGCTCTTCTTTGACCACCTCAATATTTTTCTTGAAATCTGAATGCCTTATTAACAAAGAGATGTATCACTTCTCCTGAAAGTTCTATATATAAAAATTTGAATCTATAATCTCATAATAAATACAAATAACTATTTGATAAATGAATAAGTGATTGAAGTAAATTCACTTTTCATTCGAACTTTTTTTTTTAACCTTTAAGTTCAGGGGTATATATGCAGGTTTGTAAACTCAAGTCACAAGGGTTTGTTGTACAGATTATTTCATCATCCAGGTATTAAGCTTAGTACTCATTAGTTATTTCTCCAGATCCTCTCCTTCCTCTCCACCTTCTAAAAGGTCCCAGTGTGTGTTGTTCCCCTCTATGTGTCCACGTGTTCTCATCATTTAGCTCCCATTTATAAGTGAGAACATGCGGTATTTGGTTTTCTGCTCCTGTGTTAGTTTGCTAAGGATAATGGCCTCCAGCTCTATCCATGTTCTGACAAAGTACACGATCTCATTCTTTTTTACGTCTGCTTAGTATCCACGGTGTATATGTACCACATTTTCTTTATCCAGTCTATCATTAATGGGCATATAGATTGATTCCATGTCTTTGCTCCTATGAATAATGCTGCAATGAACATGCATGTGAGTGTGTCTTTATGATAGAATGATGTCTAATCCTTTGGGTATATACCCGGTAATGAGATTCCTTGGTCGGCTTGTAATTCTTTTTTTAGGTCTTTGAGGAATCTCCACACTGTTTTCCACAATGATTGAACTAATTTACACCCCCACCAACAGTGTATAAGTGTTTCTTTCTCTCTGCAATCTCATCAGCATCTGTTATTTTTTGACTTTTTAATAATCACCATTCAGACTGGTGTGAGGTGGTACCTCATTGTGGTTTTGATTTGCGTTTCTCTAATGATCAGTGATGTTGAGCTTTTTTTAATATACTTGTTGGCCCCATGCATGTCTTCTTTTGAAAAGTATCTGTTTATGTCCTTTGCCCACTTTTTAAGGGGGTTGTTTTTTTCTTGTAGATTTAAGTTCCTTATAGATGCTGTATATTAGACCTTTTTCAGATGCATAGTTCGCAAAAATTGTGTTTACTCTGTTGACAGTTTCTTTTGCTGTGCAGAAGCTCTTTAATTAGATTCCATTTCTCAGGTTTTGCTTTTGTTGTAGTCGCTTTTGGCGTCTTTATCATGAAATCTTTGCCCATGCCTGTGTCCTGAATAATATTGTCTAGGTTGCCTTCCAAGGTTTTTTATAGTTTTGGGTTTTACCTTTAAGTCTTTAATCCATCTTGAGTTAATTTTCATATAAGATGTAAGGAGGAGGTCCAATTTCAGTGTTCTGCATATGGCTAGCCAGTTATCCCACACCATTTATTGAAGAGGGAGTCTTTTTCCCATTTCTTGGTTTTGTTGACTTTGTCAAAGATCAGATAGTTCTAAGTGTGTGGTCTTATTTCCGGACTCTCTTTTCAGTTCCATTGGTCTATATGTCTGTTTTCTTGTACCAGCACCATGCTGTTTTGGTTACTGTAGCCCTGTATTATAGCTTGAAGTCAGATAGCATGATGCCTCTAGCTATGTTCATTTTGCTTAGGATTGTCTTGGCTAGTCAGGCTCTTTTTTTGTTCCATATGAACTTTAAAATATATTTTCTAGTTCTGTGAAGAATGTCATTGGTAGTTTGATAAGAATAACCTTGAATCTGCACATTGTTTGGGCAGTATAGCCATTTTAATGATGTTGATTCTTCCCACCTATGAGCATGGAATCTTTTTCCATTTGTTTGAGTCACCTGTGGATTCTCTGAGCAGTGTTTTGTAGTTCTCCCTGTAGAGATCTTTCACCTCCCTGGTTAGCTGTATTCTTAGGTATTTTACTCTTTTTGTGGCAGCTGTGAATGAGATTGCCTTCCTGGTTTGGCTCTTGGCTTGACTGTTGTTGATGTATCAGAATGCTAGTGATTTTTCTGCATTGATTTTGTATCCTGAGACCTCACTGAAGTTATCAGCTTAAGGAGCTTTTGGGCCAAGGCTACAGGGTTTTCTAGATATGAGATCATGCTATCTGCAAACAGGGATAGTTTGACTTCCTCTCTTCCTATTTGGGTATGCTTTATTCGTTCTTTTGCCTGATTGCTCTGGCCAGGACTTCCAACACTATGTTGAACAGGAGTGGTGAGAGAGGGCATCCTTGTCTTGTGCTGGTTTTCAGGGAGAATGCTTCAGCTTTTGCCCATTCAGTATGATGTACTAGAACTTTTTAAATTAAAAAGCTGCTGTTTCTGGCTGGGCATGGTGCCTCACACCTGTAATCCCAGCACTTTGGGAGGCCGAGACAGGTGGATCACCTGAGGTCAGGAGTTTGAGACCAGCTTGGCCAACATGGCAAAATGCTGTCTCTACTAAAAATATAAAAATCAGCTGGATGTGGTGGTGCATGCCTGTGATCCCAGCTACTCGGGAGGCTGAGACTGGAGAATCGCTTGAACCCGGGAGGCGGAGGTTGCATTGAGCCGAGATCATGCCACTGCACTCCAGCCTGGGCGATACAGCAAGATATCATCTCAAAAAAAGAAAAAAAAAGAAGAAGAAAAAGTATGTTTCTTTAAAGAGCCAACTCCCTGATTTTATTTAAAATGTCATTTTACTTTACTCACAAAAAAATTCTTGTCACATTGCTTCAAAAATATTACAGAAAGTAAAATATTTCATTTATGTTAAGAAAAATAGCTAAAGCAAAATGACTATAAGCAGAATATATACTCATGTCATGTCACTCAAATGCTGAAAATCATTTTTGGCTCCCACTGTTCTCTGAATAAAGTCTAAGTTCCTCAGCCTCTGACACAGGGACTTGTGCCATCTGCTCCCAGCCCTTCTAAGCACACTACTCTCCTGCCAAGAGTGATCCATGCACTGTTTCTTGTACCACCATGAGCTTTAGCTCCTGTAATTCTCTCAGTTTAGAATATCTCTTACCCCTCCCCACATCCCACAGTCTCCACAAGTTTAACCTGCTGTCCTCCCAGGCGCAGTTTCAATGCACCTGAAGTCCTTCCTGGATTATTTTCCCCTTTCTCTGAACCCCATAGCGTTTTGCCTTATATTGATCACTTCTGTTCCTATGTGATCAATATTTGTATATAATGACTTATAGGCCCTCACCTGACGGCAAGCCCCCTGAGGATTAGATCCACGTCTAGTTCATCTCTAGCTTCCCTATAGGAATTGTAGATGTTCAGTAAGTAGCTGGAGAGTGACAAATGGCTTTGCTGTAACACAGGGGTATCCAATCTTTTGGCTTCCCTGGGCCACCCTAGAAGAGGAAGAATTGTCTTGAGCCACACATAAAATACACTAACACTAACAATGGCTGATGAGCTAAAAATAAAAATAAAATCACACACAAAAAAATCTCATAATGTTTTAAGAAGGTTTACGAATTTGTGTTGGGCCAAATTCAAAACCGTCCTGGGCCACATGTGGGCCCCGGGCTGTGGGTCAAACAAGCTTGCTCTAACAGTTCATCTTCCACTTTAGTTCTCAATAGGGGCCAAATTTACTTTTCTGGAAAGTAGAGCATGGATGTATTTGAAAGTTTCTTTGGTGGGGCACAGTGGCTCACATCTATAATCCCAGCACTTTGGAAGGCCAAGGTGAGCAGATCATGAGGTCAGGAGATCCAGACCATCCTGGCCAACTAAATAGTTTAGTACAACTATTTTGTACTAAAAATACAAAAAAATTAGCTGGGCATGGTTGTGCGTACCTGTAATCCCAGCTACTCAGGAGGCTGAGGCAGGAGAATCACTCGAACCAGAGGTTGCAGTGAGCCAAGATTGCGCCACCACTGCACTCCAGCCTGGCAACAGAGTGAGATTCTATCTCAAAAAAGAAAAAAAAAAGTTTATTTATAACATGCTATTAACATGTTCCTTTACTCTGTATTGTCTCACTCCAATCCCAGAATAGGCCTTTGAGTCTAGTATCAGGTACAATTACCCAATTACATAGATGACCAAAAATCGTGAGCCTTTTTAATGTCATGGAGGACCAGAATCCAGTTTTGTTTATTTCAAACGCAGTGCTTCTCCAATGTCTCATTCACTGTACTTGAATTTTCATGACAGGTATCTAAACATGTTAACTGCTTTTGAGTATGTACTTATAATAAATCATTCTCAGGGCATTTTGTAGAATACACACAATGTTCCAAATCTGTAGTATTTTGTTTTTCCAGCAAGCACTTGTTCAGCAAGTATTCAGCACTCAGCCAGCAGTGTTTCTTCTAGAGACAAGGGACAGCTGAGGATGAAGAAGAATCTATGGGACACCTACAATCTAATCCCTGTATTCTAGGAACACATAATCAAATCCTAGTGCAGTTGGCTGAGACATCATTGTGGTTATACTTTTAAGATACAGTATTTGTTAAGGAGACATGATTACCTAAAACCCTCCTTCTTATTTAAGAGGAAAACGTGCCTCCAGAAGACATCGAGAAGGTTGCAAATGGTGTACTTGACATTCACCTACCAATTCCATCCCAAAATCTAACGGATGAAGTTAACAAAATACTGAAACTTATGCAACTCTGTAAGGATTACAGGTCAGATGAAAACAGGCTAAGTGAAGAAGCAGATGGAGCCCAAAAGCTTCTGGTGAAGGCTAAAGCAGCTGAGTAAGTACTGTATTAATATTCTTATCTTGCTCTAACAGACCATCTGCTGAAAGTACATCTGGAAAATATTCGCTTAGGGAGCTATAGCATTCAAATGAAATTACCTTCTGAGAGTTCAGTGTCCAAGTTGAGGGCTGAGCTCTCTTTGGAGATACCCCAGGAAGCTGGGTGACTGGGCGGCAGGGTTCAGGGATGCTTTCTTCCTATTTTCTTAGACTCAAAATGCCTTTCCAGTGGCCTGATACCTTTTTATACCAATAAATGTTAAATACTCATTATATGCCAATATTTTAACAGGTGGTTGGAATATTGGTATAGTTTTTCCCTTATTTATATTTGGTATTTTCTACTAAGCAGTACTTTGAAATCAAAATCTTTTTAAAAAGTCTGATAGTTCACTCCCTCAGTACATTCTCAGTAAAAAGATATTAAGTTGTTGCAAAAGTAATTGCAGGTTTTGCCATTGAAAGTAATGGCCAAAACCGCAATTACTTTTGCACCAACCCAATGTAATGATGGGGAACAGAAGAAATGGACACTAGAGTTCCAGGAATACTGCAAGATGAAAATGATATCTATGCTAGACAGAATTAACTAACTCTTGCCTTTTGTCCTATTGACTTAGCCAACCAAAAAAAAAAAAAGTCATGTTGATGTTTTTATGAGCATGGGGTGCTGTGGGTCAGGGTTACAGGATCAGTTAGGTGGTGGCCATCTCAGCACCCCCCATCACTGAGATCTGACCCATTGTCACTGTCTCATCATCCACATGTACAAACGAAGTGCACCAGATTCATCCAAAAGTCCAACTCCTTCCAGGTTTAATATTTAAAACCAGGAAGATTAACTGCATAGCAATTACTTAAGGATTAAGTAGGCCGGGCACGGTGGCTCACGCCTGTAATCCCAGCACTTTGGGAGGCCAAGGCGGGCTGATCACTTGAGATCGGGAGTTCAAGACCAGCCTGACCAACATGGAGAAACCCTGTCTCTACTAAAAATACAAAATTAGCTGAGCATGGTGGCGCATGCCTGTAATCTTAACTACTTGGGAGGCTGAGGAGGAGAATCGCTTGAACTGGGGAGGCGGAGGTTGCAGTGAGCGGAGATGGCGCCATTGCACTCCAGCCTGGGCAACAAGAGCAAAACTCTGTCTCAAAAAAAAAAAAAAAAAAATCAAGTAGTCACACAGCAATTAAAAGTGATACTGATGGGTTGGGTGAAGTGGCTCAGGACTGTAATCCCAGCACGTTGGGAGGCCGAGGCAGGTGGATCACTTGAGGCTAGGAGTTAGAGACCAGCCTGGCCAACATGGTGAAACCCTCTCTACTAAAAATACAAAAATTAGTCAGTATGGTGGCATAAGCCTGTAATCCCAGCTACTCGGAAGGCTGAGGCAGAGAATTGCTTGGACTTGAACCTGGGAGGCAGAGGCTGCAGTGAGCTGAGATCGCACCATTGCACTCTAGCCTGGGTGACAAGAATGAGACGCCATCTCAAAAAATAAAAAAAGGTGATAAAAGATGTTTAATAACAGGTAGAGATTCTTATAGTTCAATGGTAGTGCTTTGTAAAAAGCAGATAACATCCAAACTGAACAGGAAGTTGAAAAAAAAATCAGGTAACAATTTATACATGAAAGAGGATCTGAATTATGAAAATAAAAAATTTTGCTACAATATCCTAACATTTTAAAAGACGGCAAGATTACTGGCTTTTTTCCCCTTCTTACATTTTGTTTTTCTTTTTTGGGTATTTTCTAAATTTGCTATAATAAGCAGTACACTGAAAATCTTTTTCTTTTTTTTTTTTTTTTCCTTTTGAGACAGGGTCTCAATCTGTCATCCAGGCTTTAGTTCTGTGGCACGATCTCAGCTCACTGCAACTTCCACCTCCCGAATTCAAGTGATTCTTAAGCCTCAGCCTCCTGAGTAGCTGGGATTATAGGCATGCACCACCACACCCAACTAATTTTTTGTATTTTTAGTAGAGATGGGGTTTCACTATATTGTCCAGGCTAGTCTCAAAGTCCTGGCTTCAAGCAATGTACCTGCCTCAGCCTCCCAGGTGCTGAGATTACAGGCATGAGCCACCATGCCTGGCCTGCAGTAGTAAATTAAAAATCTAAAGGAAAAAAAGAATATAATAAAAAGATAATGGTGGCAGGGAATAGAAAAAATGGACACCGGTACCCTAGGAATATTACAAAAATGAAATGCTGGTGACAGTGAGATGATGAGGAGGGAAGGCTCCTGAAGTTTAGAAAGGGAAACAGATTACCACTGGGAGGAAAGGATGAGCTGGGTGATAAAGGGAATATTTTGCAATTTAGCTAACTCTACTGTGGGCACACACATTTCTAATGATGCTTCTGCAAAGGTCTATCTGTTATTTCACTCCCTCAGTACATTCTTCTCAAGGTGGTTTTGAGCCCACAGATCTAAGTATTTGGTGATTGTTGACTTGAGGTGAGTTCCTTTCTGCAGAAAGACTATATCACTTGAAATGCTTGTGATTTTAACCTCTGACTGGGCTTCTTAGTGGCTGGAATGTCAGTGAAGCTTAGCTAACTCTGAATAAACAAGCCTGAAAATGCAGGGCCTGTAGTCCTCTCTTTGCTCTCTGTGGGGCCTCTTGACCCTCCCAACCCCCACTCCAATAGAGACTGAGAAAGTGTAGCTCACATTTAAGACATCAGGGAAACTAGAATTCACAGGATAGTTTTTATGTGCAAAGGTTGATAGTTACATCACCCCAAATCTCTCTGCTTATGACAAATCAAAAGAAACAAGACCTGTATCCTTAATTTCCATATTTAACAAAATCTGTGTCTACTGGCTATGAATATATACGTGTGTGGGGTTTTCTTTTGTTGGCATTTAAATATACCTATTTCTCAAAATGAAGACTTCAGCACTTTCTCTTGTTTAAGAGTAATTTAAATTTGCTTAATAATTCAGTAAAGTATTTGGTTGAGTCAAATGAACTCTCTCAAGGTGAAATAAGTGAATAATTATGTGTTTATCTAATCTGATGTGTTAATATCTTACCTTAGGAAAGCAGCAAATGTTCTATTAAATCTTGACAAAACATTGAACCAGTTGCAACAAGCTCAAATCACTCATGGACGGGCAAACTCTACCATTACACAGCTGACTGCCAATATAACAAAAATAAAAAAGAATGTGCTGCAGGTATTTGTCCTCTTTGAAACTAACCTGAAATAGGTTTTGAGGGTAGAAACATCACAGTACTTTTTACGTATGCCAGTGCTATGCTTGCTTTACGAGTCTGATGGGATTATTATGAGGATAAAATAAGATTTGGGTAGTATTATGCATGTATTTAATGTTCTACAGAGCACTTCTCAGCATCGTCGTATTAATTGTGACTAATTCTGGGGTTATACCAAGGCAGGTACTAACACCAGCTTGGAAATGAGGAAACTAAGACTCGGGAAGGTTAGATGATTGCCTAAGGTCACACAGCTAATTAGTGGTAGATATGAGGTCAGAGCATCTCCCTTCTGACACCAGGCAAAGGAACAGACTTTTTAAAAGCTCACAAACCAAAGAAATGAGAGTTCACTGTTGTAAGGGTCTTGTAATTAAACGTGCATGAAATCTCATCAGAGTATCCTAAAACTAAAAAAAAATCTCATCCAAAAGAAATGCTCCATTTGGCCAGGCATGGTCTCTCACACCTGTAATCCAGCACTTTGGTAGGCTGAGGCGAGTGTATCACTTGAGGTCAGGAGTTCAAGACCAGCCGGGCCAACATGGTGAAACCCCATCTCTACGAAACATACAAAAATTAGCCAGGCATGGTGGCGGGCACCTATAATCCCTGCTACTTGGAAGACTGAGGCAGGAGAATCGCTCTTCCCGGAGGCGGAGGTTGCGGTGAGCCGAGATTGCGCCACTGCACTCCAGTCTGGGCAACAGAGTGAGACTCTGTCTCAAAAACAACAACAACAACAACAACAACAACAACAACGAAAAGCAGAAAGCAACAGAACAGGAAGTAATACACCAGGAAATAAAGGGATTGGATAGGAAGAGGTTGCATATATAGGGTAGCAAAAAGGAAGGCCCCAGGATTTCCCCTTCTAGGCATATACTTAGAACAAGGGATAGCAAAACATGACCACAGGCTGTATTGTCTATGGCTCCTTTTGTACTGCAATGACAGAGAGTTAAATATTTGGGATAGAGACTTTATAGGCCACAAAGTATAAAGTATTTACTAGCTGGCCCTTTACAGAAAAAGTTTGCAGGCTGCTGCTCTAGGCAAACCACCACATATGCCCAAAGGTACAGGAAGGGACTTTCATTTCTAAAAATATGGTGAGCCAATATCCTAAGGAACCCTGGTAGTTGAAAAAACACATGAAAATATTAGATTGGCTATTTAGATTTTTTAATGCATAGCTGAATTAGTAAGAAACTTTTGATAGTCTCAGAGGCCAAAAATGACAGGAAAGCATGAATTCAGAGGTAATCAAGCACTAACTTGACAGCAGGCAGCAGGCATCTGCCAATCCCTGGAGCATTAAAGCTTTGGGTTTTAATGGTCCCCATGTATGTAAGACAGAAAGCAAAGGCCGCACAGGAGGCAACAAGATTCTTGCATAGAACTGGGACCCCAAATGGCAAAATCCTTAGTGAAATGTTAAAATCTCTCTGTCTCTCTCTGTCTCTCTTTCTCTCTCTCTCTCTCTCACACACACACGCACACACAGACACACATACAGAGCCAGAGCCAGTAGAAAAACTTGCCCCTGGGTTGGGGAGTAACATCTCCACTAAGATTTGCTAACCACAATTTGTGGCTCCCATACAATTTGGAGGCTAGAATTTACACTACCTGGGTGGCCCTCAAAACCCTAGTATCATTTGAAGTAGCCCTGGGTTGGTAATACTCCCAGATGCCTGATAGAGGCAAACAAAAATCCACTCCAAAGGAATGACCTTAAAACCTAGCCATCAAGAATTTCCCCCAAACATGTAAATACAAATTGCCTCTTTAGATTTTTTTTTTTTTTTTTTTTTTTTTTTTTTGAGATGGAGTCTCACTCTGTCGCCTCAGCTGGAGTGCAGTGACGCAATCTTGGTTCACTGCAACCTCCGCCTCCTGGGTTCAAGCAAGTTTCCTGCCTCAGCCTCCTGAATAGCTGGGATTACAGGCACGTATTACCACGCCCAGCTAATTTTTATAATTTTAGAAAAGACGAGGTTTCACCATGTTGGCCAGGCTGGTCTCGAGCTCCTGACGTCAAGTGGTCCACCTGCCTCGGCCTCCCAAAGTGCTGGGAATACAGGCATGAGCCACTGTGCCCAGGCACAAATTACCTTTAAACAAGAGTCATCAGAAATAATGAACAACAAAATCAGGACACAAGAGACAGAGGATATTACCATTATTGGATACAGAATACAAAATAAGAATGTTTACTATGTTTAAGAAAATCTAAGAAAATATGAAAGTGTGACCAACAAACAAGAGACAAGCGCTAACAACCAGCTATATTTGAAAAATATTTAAATAGGATTTGATATGATCAATATAGACATTGAAATAAGAAACAGGCATAAAGTATTATTACTGTTTGTAAGGGGAAAAAATTAGAAGCCACTTGCACCAGCTGGAGAATAGAAAATACATTGTTATATGTTCAAACAATGGAATGCTTTAAACTGGTAAAAATGAATGAACTAGAGCTATGTAGATTAGCTTAAATGACCTACATAAGCATAATTTTCATAACTTTTCATTTTAGAAAATCAACTTGCAGAAATATACAATACATTTGTATAAGGTGAAAAAATTTAAATACTATATATTGTTAGGAATACTGCATAGGTTGTAGGAAAAAACCTACAGAGATACATGGAATGACAAAAATTAGATTCAAGACAGTGGTTGTCTTTGAGGGGAGAGAGAAGATATAATGGGGAGTGGTACGCTGAGGGCCTTAGTGCATTGTTAGTGTTCTATTCTTAAACTGGCTGGTGGGTACATGGGTATTTGTTATATTTTTTATTTTTTATTTTTTGTTGTTGTTGTTGTTGAAACAAGGTATCTCTTTGTCACCCAGGCTGGAGTGCAGTGGCACAATCATAGCTCACTGCACCCTCAACCTCCTGGGCTCAAGCAATCCTCCTACCTCAGCCTCCTGAGTACTGGGACTACAGGCACACACCCCACACCAGGCTAACGTTGTATTTCTCAGACCCTTTTGAATGTCTGAAATATTTTATTATAACATTTTAAATACATGCAACAGAAAAAGTGAAGGCACTATTTTCTTTTCCTTTACACCCAGCATATTTTTCAAGGGGTTAATATATCATTTATCTTCTTGTTTGTTTCATAAAGAGATTGTCCCTTTCTGGTCTTTAAATCAACAACAGGCTGAAAATCAAACCAGGGAAATGAAGAATGAGCTGGAGTCAGCAAAGCAGCGATCAGGGCTGGAGGATGGACTTGCCCTGCTGCAGACCAAGTTGCAAAGGCATGAAGACCACGCTGTCAATGTGAAAGTTCAGGCTGAATCTGCCCAACACCAGGCTGGGAGTCTTGAGAAGGTCATTAGTTCTACCACTGCCACCAAGAGCAGAAAAACAGAGCTTCTTTGAAAGATAGTCCTTTAACCCCAGATTTTTGTGCCATTTCTCAGCGTTTCCTTTGTGCTGGTCCATGACTCAATGGTATATCTTCGAGGGGATCCTGATACACAAAGGATCTTCTGTCTGTAGATGGCAGAAGTCCCTGGCCAAATCGTGTTGGAGTGTTCCCCGCCACCCCCCATCTCTCTATCCTATTACTCTTAGTGGTGTCCTGGTCAAACAGTCCATAAATCAAATTTGCCCTGAACGTCCAAACTTTCACAATTTATGTGGTTTGTCTGAATTGGATGTATTTGCCCTCTATTCTCATTCAGTCACACAACATATAAAGAAAACAATAAATGAAAGTCACCTGCCAAAGAAAATACATCAATTTACAAAAATCAGAATGAGTTAATTAAACGGTTGTGGAAAGTAGACCATTAATTTAGGTTGCTGAAAAATACATCAATTTACAAAAATCAGAATGAGTTAATTAAACGGTTGTGGAAAGTAGACCATTAATTTAGGTTGCTGAAAGAACCTATCAGCTCATTTTCCTCGCAAGAAATCTTTGGTTGGTTGCATTAATATAGTTGCCTAAACAAAAGAAAAATGTTAGTGTTTTTACAATTGGTCTATTCTCCTGCTTTTAATTCCTAACGTGCTGGGTAAATTTTCCACTGAGAGGAATTGAGAACATTTTCTGTGGAACAGAGATTGAGAAAAGTTCTTTTTTTTTTTTTTTTTTTTTTTTGAGACAGGGTCTCGCTCTGTCACCAGACTGGAATGCAGTGGCTCAATCTCAGCTCACTGCAACCTCTGACTCCCTGGTTCAAGCGATTCTCCTGCCTTAGCCTCCTGAGTAACTGGGATTACAGCCACGCACCACCACGCCCAGCTAATTTTTGCATTTTTAGTAGAGATGGGGTTTCACCATGTTAGCCAGGATGGTCTTGATCTCCTGACCTCGTGATCCACCCGCCTCAGCCTCCTAAAGTGCTGGGATTACAGGCATGAGCAATCACACCCAGCCAAGAAAGGTACTTTCTACTCATCCTGTTCCCACTTCCATATTTCATTTCTGGCTCTGGCCTTTATTCATCTACTTAAGCTTCTATGTTGTCAACACACAAGCTAACCCAAAGATTTCCATTCTATTCAAGGGAGGTCTCCATACTACACTTCTACTTCCCCACCTGCCTCCCTTCCTACCTCATTTCTCTCTCACCTTTTTGCCAACCAAATAACATATCCTTGCTGTTTCTAAATCTTCGTCACTCACTCTGTCCTTCATTTTGCATGTACAACTGATTGACTGAACTGAACCAGAGATTTGTCAAGGATGGGATTGGGTCATTTCTGTCTTCCACATCCTACCTTAACATAGTGCAGAACAACCAGTTGGTGCCTCAGAAATACTTGCCTTAACACGCAATAACAATTGCTATTTTGAACAAAGAAGTTTTATTTTTAATAGAAGATGAGATTTTTTTCAACCTGAAAAAACAAACATGCAAATAAAACTCTGCTGGAAATATCAGAGTGACTCAAGCGTATTGACTGGATTAAGGTTTCCTCTGTATTCCTTCTATGAATGGTATTAGGAGAATCATCATGCATATAGGTACCTGCTTTATACACGTTTTCTCATGATGTGAGTGTTGCTTGTTACAGGAATTTGTTGAGCTGAAAAAACAATATGCTATGCTCCAGCATAAGACAAGCACTACAGGACTAACAAAGGAAACATTAGGAAAAGTTAAACAGCTAAAAGATGCTGCAGAAAAATTGGCTGGAGATACAGAGGACAAGATAAGAAGAATAACAGGTATCTATTCTTTTATCCATCCTGCCAATTTGATAATAACATCCTGGTACTCTACCTTACTAGTAGAATTTATACCAATGTCAGCTTACAGTTTTATCACATGAGTCCACTGAGGAGAAAGAAGTCGAAATTGGTCTTGTGTTTTGGGGACTGTGAAGTTAACAAGCCTCTTGCATGGATTTGCCTAGAAAGGTTAATGAGCATCTGCCTTGCATTAGTCAAAACAAACTGAGATTTCCTTGAAATGCCCTTTGTTGGTTGGGCACAATGGCTCACACCTGTAATCCCAGCACTTTGGGACCCCAAGGCAGGTGGATCACCTGAGGTCAGGAGTTCGATATCACCCTGGCCAACATGGTGAAACACCGTTTCTACTAAAAATACAAAAATTAGCCGGGCATGGTGGTGGGCGCCTGTAGTCTCAGCTACTCAGGAGGCTGAGGCAGAAGAATTGCTTGAACCTGGGAGGCAGAGGTTGTGGTGAGCCAAGATGACGCCACTGCACTCCAGCCTGGGCAACAGAGTAAGACTCCATCTCAAAAAAAAAAATAAGCTTTTTTTTTTCTAACTTTGTTCTCAACTCAACTAGGGGTAAGATGTCTGAAGACATTTTTGCTTGTCGCCCTAGAAGGAACTACTAGCATGTAGTGGGTAGAGGGCAGGGATTTTGCTAAACATCCCACAATGCACAAGACAACTGCCTAAACAAACAGTTATCTTGCCCAGAATGTCAATAGTGCTGAGATTGAGAAACTCTGTTCTAACCTATGTTGTTTATTTTTCCTGTCATGAAAGTAACTCTCGAAAAGAGTCAATATAATCTAGGGCACTAGGTCAGATAGCATATATCTTTGGATAGCAACCCAGAAAGAATCATATTCTGGACAAGGATTTTGATCTAAATGGACATTCTGATGCACACAAAGTGTTGTAAACATAGAATACAGGCTGGGTGCAGTGGCTCACACCTGTAATCCCAACACTTTGCGAGGCTGAGGCAGATGGACTGCTTGAGCCCAGGAGTTTGAGACCAGCCTGGCCAATATGGCAAAACTCTATCTTTGCTAAAAATTAAAAAAATTAGCCAGGCATGGTGGCATATGCCTGTAATCCCAGCTACTTGGGAGGCTGAGACAGGAGAATCACTTGAACCCGGGAGGCGGAGGTTGCAGTGAGCTGAGATCATGCCACTGCACTCCAGCCTGTGCAACAGAGAGAGACTCTGTCTCAAAACAAAATAAAGTAAGAAACATAGAATACATACAATCAGAAACCTAATCAGAATCTTTTTTTACACAATTGATATTTATGATTTTTGGGGGCAATCATCATGTCCTTGATCTCTAACCATCAAGAAATATCAGATGATGATTGTATAGTTACAATATACCCCTGGTTGTATTTATTATCTTCCAAAACTTTAAAACTAGGAGTATAAGTAACTCTCAAAATACTAAAGTAACCAAAACTCCTCACTTATAAATGCCTCTTTTTTTTATTATCAAATGAGTCTTTGGTCTTACAACCACTTATATCATCACTATGACATGAAAAAACTGAAAATGGAACATTAGTATGGGCCAAAGTCAGGAAAAATACATATCAAACTGCTAACATTAGTTATCTCTAGGGAGGCAGTGGGAGTGAAGAAGAAACCACTGCTTCTTGCACTTATATAATTGTTTTTAAAGCAGCAGGCTTGTGGGTAATTTTTTTCATTTTTAATTATTTTCGTTAAAATTTTGTTTTAACTACAAAACACTAAGAAAGATTTAGAAAAACAGATTTTTTTAACCTTGCATTCCATAGACAATACTATGAAAGTCAGTTTTTTTAATCCTAGAATTTGGTCCTTACTATAGGAGCAAAAACATGGGGAGAATATTTCTGTCCTGTTTTTATGTCATATACAAATTGTTTCCACTGATCCCCATTGACCACAGCTTTTATAGTTCTTGAAATTAGATTGGAACTATAAAAGCTACAGAGTTGCTTTTACAGAAGTTGAAGCTACAGAGCTTCTCAGGGAGGTCTAAAATAAGGCATTCTACTGCCTTTTCTCTTTTCCTTTTGAGGCTGTTTTCAGAACTCAGCAAGATAGAAAAATGAGACATTGATTTGGCTGTCTTCCCCATGCTGCCACTTGAGAAGGGGCTGAACCACAAGGCTATGCCTGTTCCCCTCTGTTAGGAAGAGGAGCCTCTGGATCCCAGAATGGAGTCCTTGGCACCAACAATGTTTAGAGAGTGGAGAATGGATTCCAGTCTTCAGCCAGGGTCCTTCCACAGAACTTGGTGTCAGTCTGGGTCCCAGCAAGAAACAGAAAGCATACTTGGGCATAATTTTGGATAAAGTATTTAGAAGTGGAGTTGTCTCAGTCATTCATTCACTGCAGAATAAATTACCCTAAAATGTAATGGCTTAAAATAACCACCATTTCTTTTTTTTCTTTTATACTTTACGTTCTAGGGTACATGTGTACAATGTGCAGGTTTGTTACGTATGTATACATGTGCCATGTTGGTGTGCTGCACCCATTAACTCATCATTTACATTAGGTATATCTCCTAATGCTATCCCTCCCCCCTCCCCCCACCCCACAACAGGCCCCAGTGTGTGATGTTCCCCTTCCTGTGTCCAAGTGTTCTCATTGTTCAATTCCCACCTAGGAGTGACAACATGCAGTGTTTGGTTTTCTGTTCTTGTGATAGTTTGCTCAGAATGATGGTTTCCAGCTGCATCCATGTCCCTACAAAAGACATAAACTCATCCCTTTTTATGGCTGCATAGTATTCCATGGTGTATATGTGCCACATTTTCTTACTCCAGTGTGTCATTGATGGACATTTGAGTTGGTTCCAAGTTTTTGCTATTGTGAATAGTGCCACAATAAACATAGATGTGCATGTGTCTTTATAGCAGCATGATTTATAATCCTTTGGGTATATACCCAGTAATGGGATGGCTGGGTCATATGGTATTTCTAGTTCTAGATCCTTGAGGAATCGCCACACTGTCTTCCACAATGGTTGAACTAGTTTACAGTCCCACCAACAGTGTAAAAGTGTTCCTATTTCTCCACATCCTCTCCAGCACCTGTTGGTTCCTGACTTTTTAATGATCGCCATTCTAACTGGTGTGAGATGGTATCTCATTGTGGTTTTGATTTGCATTTCTTTGATGGCCAGTGATGAAGAGCATTTTTTCATGTGTCTGTTGGCTGCATAAATGTCTTCTTTTGAGAAGTGTCTGTTCATGTCCTTTGCCGACTTTTTGATGGGGTTGTTTGTTTTTTTCTTGTAAATTTGTTTGAGTTCTTTGTAGATTCTGGATATTAGCCGTTTGTCAGATGAGTAGATTGCAAAAATTTTCTCCCATTCTGTAGGTTGCCTGTTCACTCTGATGGTAGTTTCTTTTGCTGTGCAGAAGTTCTTTAGTTTAATTAGATTCCATTTGTCAATTTTGGCTTTTGTTGCCATTGCTTTTGGTGTTTTAGACATGAAGTCCTTGCCCATGCCTATGTCCTGAATGGTATTGCCTAGGTTTTCTTCTAGGGTTTTTATGGATTTAGGTCTAACATTTAAGTCTCTAATCCATCTTGAATTAATTTTTGTATAAGGCATAAGGAAAGGATCCAGTTTCAGCTTTCTACTTATGGCTAGCCAATTTTCCCAGGACCATTTATTAAACAGGGAATCCTTTCCCCATTTCTTGTTTTTGTCAGGTTTGTCAAAGATTAGATGGTTGTAGATGTATGGTATTTCTGAGGGCTCTGTTCTGTTCCATTGGTCTAGATCTCTGTTTTGGTACCAGTACCATGATGTTTTGGTTACTGTAGCCTTGTAGTATAGTTTGAAGTCAGGCAGCATGATGCCTCCAGCTTTGTTCTTTTGGCTTAGGATTGTCTTGGCAATGCGGGCTCTTTTTTGATTCCATATGAACTTTAAAGTAGTTTTTTCCAATTCTGTGAAGAAAGTCATTGGTAGCTTGATGGGGATGGCATTAAATCTATAAATTACCTTGGGCAGTATGGCCATTTTCACGATACTGATTCTTCCTATCCATGAGCATGGAATCTTTTTCCATTTGTTTGTGTCCTCTTTTATTTCATTGAGCAGTGGTTTGTAGTTCTCCTTGAAGAGATCCTTCACATCCCTTGTAAGTTGGATTCCTAGGTATTTTATTCTCTTGGAAGCAATTGTGAATGGGAGTTCACTCATGATTTGGTTCTCTGTTTGTCTGTTATTGGTGTATAAGAATGCTTGTGATTTTTGCACATTGATTTTGTATACTGAGACTTTGCTGAAGTTGCTTATCAGCTTAAGGAGATTTTGGGCTGGGACAATGGGGTTTTCTAAATATACAATCATGTCATCTGCAAACAGGGACAATCTGACTTCCTCTTTTCCTAATTGAATACCCTTTATTTCTTTCTCTTGCCTGATTGCCCTGGCCAGAACTTCCAACACTATGTTGAATAGGAGTGGTGAGAGAGGGCATCCCTGTCTTGTGCCAGTTTTCAAAGGGAATGCTTCCAGTTTTTGCCCATTCAGTATGATGTTGACTGTGGATTTGTCATAAAGAGCTCATACTATTTTGAGATACGTACCATCAATACCAAATTTATGGAGAGTTTTTAGCATGAAGGGCTGTTGAATTTTGTCAAAGGCTTTTTCTGCATCTATTGAGATAATCATGTGGTTTTTGTCTTTGGTTCTGTTTATACACTGGATTACGTTTATTGATTTAAGTATGTTGAACCAGCCTTGCATCCTAAGGATGAAGCCCACCTGATGATGGTGGATAAGCTTTTCGATGTGCTAGTGGATTCGGTTTGCCAGTATTTTATTGAGGATTTTTGCATCCATGTTCATCAGAGATATTGGTCTAAAATTCTCTTTTTTTGTTGTGTCTCTGCCAGGCTTTTGTATCAGGATGATGATGGCCTCATAAAATGAGTTAGGGAGGATTCCCTCTTTTTCTATTGATTGGAATAGTTTCAGAAGGAATGGTACCAGCTCCTCCTTGTACCTCTGGTAGAATTCGGCTGTGAATCCGTCTGGTGCTGGACTTTTTTTGGAATAACCACCATTTCTTACTTTTCCGTGGGTTGCCTGGATGATTCTTTGGCAGGTCTCACCTGGGTTTCTCAAGCAACTGCATTTGGCTGATGGCCTGTTAAGAGCTGGGTGTGGCTGAGATGCTGGCACTCTCTATATGTGGTCTGTTATCCCAGGCTGCTTTACAGCATGATTGTTTCAGGGCACCATAACTTGCTATTGGTCAAAACAATTTACAAAGCCAGCCCAGATTCGGGGGTGTGGGAGTAGGAACAGAGTAAGCAGATTCTACTTCTTGATGGGAAGAACTACAAAGAATGCACAAGAATGAAGGGAACCCACTGAGGCTGTGGAGGTACTTGGTGACTAGCAGCAGTGAGAAGGCATTAGCCTGTCTATACCTGAAGGGGCCAGGGAAACAGGAACATTGCCAGAGCCCTGTGAACACCAGAGTGTTAGGAAAGAGGCCACCCTACAGGAGCCTGAGGGATGGAAGAACTGCCCACACCTCTGTGCTAAACTGGGATGGAGACTACTCACCCTCCCATCCACTGACCATTTGTCGGCACTGTCCATTGGCCATGTGTGAATGAAAGCCAGAGGTCAAGAGAGCCAAGTGCTATCATCCAGGAAGGGTAACTTTCCAGAACACAGATGAGGATGATGAATGGGTCTGGTGCAACCAGCTCAATGATATTAACTTTCCTGGTACAAACAGAGGCCTTTACTTTTCCTTTAGTTCAAATATGGTTTCAATGTCGAATCCCCTTTTCAATCCCAAATGACCTATATTTGAAAGTTTCGGCCAGGTGCGGTGGCTCATGCCTGTAATCCCAGCACTTTGGGAGGCCGAGGTGAGTGGATCACCTGAGGTCGGGAGTTCAAGACCAGCCTGACCAACATGGTGAAACCCCATCTCTACTAAAAGTACAAATTTAGCCAGGTGTGGTGGCATATGCCTGTAATCCCAACTACTCAGGAGGCTGAGGCAGGAGAATCACTTGAACCCGGGAGGTGGAGGTTGCTGTGAGCTGAGATCATGCCATTGCACTCCAGCCTGGGCAACAGGAGCAAAACTCTTTCAAAAAAAAAGAGAGAGAGAGAGAGAGAGAGAAAGGAAGGGAAAGGAAGGGAAAGGAAGGAAGGAGGGAGGGAGGGAGGGAGGGAGGAAGGAAGGAAGGAAGGAAGGAAGGAAGGAAGGAAGGAAGGAAGGAAATGAATCTAGTGACAGAACACTCACCACCTTCCACAGCAGCTCTTTTGTCTTTGAGCAGCCATCCTAGAGAGTTTTTTATATTTAGACAAAATCTTCCTTCACAGAGCTTTACCTGCTAGTTTCCATTTTATTTCCTCAGGATGACAGAGAACACATTTACTCTGCTTTCCTAGGTTGGTCCTTCAGATACTTGAAAACAGCCATGACACATGCCCTGAATCTGCCTTCCTCATATGAAACATCACCAGTTAATTCAATGTTTGTTTACAGGACAGTTTCAAGTATCTTCAGCAATCTGATTCTTTTTTCTAAACACATGTTAGTTTGACAATTACTCCAAACCAACTTGGTATTCATGTGTGATCTGACCAAGTGAAGTGAGACATTTACCTTCCCTCTTCTAGAATTTTTGCAAAAACTCTAATGTCAGAGTTTCTTTGCAAAATGCTGCCTCACATTATTAACTGTAGCTCTCTGTGCATCTTGTATCCACTACTATGGGCTCCTTGTTAAGGTTTACTAGAATTTCCAGATATTTATTGAATGAAGAATATATAAATGAATGTATAGATGGATGGATGGACAGATGGATGGATGGATGGATGGATGGGTGGATGGATGGATGGATGGATGGATGGATGGATGGATCAATGGATTGATGGATGGGTCAATGGATGGGTCGATGGATCAATGGATTGATGGATGGATAGGCGTGAAGCCAACAAAGGCATCACTTAGCTGTTACTGTTCAGAGACTTCAGTATCAGCAGAGAAGAAGAATGAACACATGAAAGTCAGTCTTTTTTTCTGAAAGACTGGAAAACACTAAAGTAAAGAACATGTTTTAAAATGAAGCTAAAATAATAAGAACAAACCTTTGGAAATATAGCACTTCAGCAAGTCCCATCAAGGATGTTATCTGTCTTTTCATTTCTAATGAATTCTAACCAACTACAGCCTCACATTGATAAATGCCTTTAGATATGAAAGTTTTTAGACAAAAATGTCAGTTTGCTCTAATTTATATGAAAACCTTGAGAAACCTGATGAAAATAGATGTTTTATCCATTGACTCAAAACAGAAAACTAAATATATCTTTGAGAGGCGCGCAAATCCCTGTGTTTGGTATAATGTGGATATCCAGGAGGAATCTATCAAATGGAAATGTATCATTTCTTTCGTTTTCTACTTTCAGATTTAGAAAGGAAAATCCAAGATTTGAATCTAAGTAGACAAGCAAAAGCTGATCAACTGAGAATATTGGAAGATCAAGTTGTTGCCATTAAAAATGAAATCATTGAACAAGAAAAAAAATATGCTACGTGCTATAGCTAGGCAGAGTTAAAGTGCAAAAGCTTGTGCCTTTGTTTCTGGTTTCTGATGTACAAGCCCATGGGGCTCTGTTGAACCTGTGAAATACTGAGAATGTCTTCTACCTTCCTTCCCCACAGCCTGTCCTTATTACACACCTGCTCAGTGTGGTTGGAGGTTGAAATGCCACCAGGAAAATGCCACTTCATAATTGAAAGGGGAAAGTAATGAGATTGTCTCTGGTTTCAGAAACCTTTCCTCTTGCCTTCCTTTCTCTTTCCTAACTTAAAAGTAACAGGTTCCATATAACAAGTAGAAATTTAAGTAAGTACTCTACTTACTAATAATCATTTCAGTCAAATAAACCTAAACATTAAATAAATATCTCCAATACTAGGATGGAATACATATGGATGGCATGTACTAGATTGTCCTATATTTTATGTTTATTTGGATTTACTTTTATTTGCAAAACTATTCTTTTGTGAATAAACTGCATAGAATTCAAAATGTAACTTGCTTTTATACCTACTTTCCTACACACTCATTCTCAACCAGGGGATTCTATTTTCCCCAAATGGCACTGGAACAATATTCAAAAAGATAAATATTGAACTACTTCTCCTCATTTATCAGTGGACATTTTTTCTGTAAAATGTGTTCCTTATTTTTAAAAGACTAGCAATCATGTTCTTATTGTTTAGTATAAAAATCATATTGTCTCATTTCAAAATGAGTCTGATTTCACACTAACTTTTTTTGCATGTGTGATTTATAATAGAACAAATTGCTTCTGTTTGTGAAAGCTATCCTTCAGAAAGATTATTTTAAGGGAGTTTGGTTTCACATTTTTGAATAAGAAATAATAAACATCAACACTGACATATGAAAAAGGAAGATCTGCTGGAGCATTTCCATTAAGGACTGACTCATAAAAAAAGGATTTAAAGCCAGGCGTGGTGGCTCATGCCTATAATCTCAGCACTTTGGGATACGGAGGAAGGCAGGTCATCTGAGGTCAGGAGTTCAAGACCAGCCTGGCCAATGTGGCGAAACCTTGTCTCTACTAAAAATACAAAAATTAGCTGGGCATGGTGGTGCACACCTGTAATCCCAGCTACTCGGAGGCTGAGGCAGGAAAATAGCTTAAATCCAGGAGGAAGAGGTTGCAGTGAGCCGAGATCAGGCCACTGCACTCCAGCCTGGGTGGCAGAGCAAGATTCTGTCTCAAAAAAAAAAAAAAAAAAAAAAAAAAGGATATAAAAATTCAACAAAAGAGCTTTAGAATTATACATTAATTTGAAAACTCTTAAAATGTAGGCTGTTAAAAAAAGTTGCAGAATCTATTTCCCTAGAGATCCTGAAGAATAGAAAAAAACTTTTCTACAGGAAGGACCACCCTAGAAAGCTCTCTTGAAGTATATAATTACAATGGTTCACATATCCAGCACTGAGACTTTTTCAAACCTCCACCAATTAATGGTGCATAAAATAACCCAGAGTCTAAAAATGCAGCTGTCACCAAGTCTACATTCTTTCCTCCACAGCTGAGGGTGGAACACACCCCAGCTTTCCCATCAGGATACTGACTTTCAACTTATTACAAATAATAGACAATTTTACAAGCATGGTTTCTTTGTTTGCAATAGCAACATTCAATTGTTCTTCCTTTTCAGTGATCAGAGACAATACAAGTAACAGGCCAGGGGGTGTGGGAATGGTTAAAGAGAGAATGGTTTCTATCTGCTGACTGGGAGAACTAGCTATTGAGTTCTAAAGAAGCAGAAAAATCCCCAGCTGTTAGAAAAGCACACTTATCTGGGGAATCAAGTGAAAAGGCAAGACAAACTCATCACCTAAGGAGGTCCTTGGGCATTGCAGTTTGATGATGGTAGGAAGTATGTGATATACCCTGAAAAGATTGCATACTGCAATTGTATATGGTTGTGCTTTTTTCTTTCTTTCTTTCTTTCTTTTTTTTTTTTTTTCCCAAGACATAGTCTTGCTCTGTCACCCCTGCTGGAGTGCAATTGTACCGTCTCAGCTCACTGCAACCTCTACCTCCCAGGTTCAAGTGATTCTCCTACCTCAGACTCCCAAGTAGGTGGGACTATAGGTGCGTGCCACCACACCTGGCTAATTTTTGTATTTTTTTTAGTGGAGACAGTGTTTCACTATGTTGGCCAGGCTGCTCTTGAACTCCTGACCTAGTGATCCACCCACTTCGGCTTCCTGAAGTGCTGGGATTACAGGCATGAGCCACTGCGCCCGGCCTATGGTTGTGCTTTCTAGATGTTAGTGTTTAAAATAATAAGCTTTGGCCAGGCGCAGTGGCTCATGCCTGTAAGCCCAGCACTTTGGGAGGCCAAGGCGGGCAGATCACCTGAGGTCAGGAGTTCGAGACCAGCCTGGCCAACATGGTGAAACCCTGTCTCTGATAAAAATACAAAAATTAGCCAGGCACAGAGGGGGGTGCCTATAAACCTAGCTACCTGGGAGGCTGAGGCATGAGAATCGCTTGATCCTGGGAGGCAGAGTCCTTGCAGAGAGCCGAGACTGTGCCACTGCACTCCAGCCTGGGCAACAGAGTGAGACTCCGTATATTTAAAATAAATAATAAATATATATAAAATAAAATAATAAGCTTTAGTTATCTAAAAAAATCTATATATGTGAAAAATCTCATTCCTCAGTAACGCCAGATAAATCATTCTAACTTCTATTACTTGCTGTATCAGTTGTTCAAAATGTGATCTATGCTAGATTCAGTGAAACAGTATCTCTTTACATTGTAAAGTATTAACAGTTTGACAGTGTGTATCATGATCTATTATAAAACTCAGTAATTCCACTGTGGAAACTGTATGTTAAGAAAATAATCTTATAGATGGAGGGAAAAGCTTTGTGCCTAAATCATTGAAGCACACCTTATATTAAAAATGCAAAGAAGCTAAGTAACTAACAATAAACCAGTTAAACATTAGGATTTTACCAGTCTGAGTTCTTGGATGCAATCACTGAAAACCAGCAGTAGCTTAAGCAGGAAAGGAATTTATTCAAAAGATATCTGACAGCATACAAAAAGAAATGGCTGGAGAAAATGTAACTAAGGACAATTATGCATCTGGCAATATTCCCAAGACCACACCTCAGTACACTCAGGCCAATGCTGGCCTCCCTGGACACTCGCCACCATCCCAGTGACTTGCAACTGTCTCTGCATCTTGTGTCACTCTCTCACTACTCAGCATTCCTGGGAGAAGTAATCCAGTTGGCCGGGCCTCCTCATGTGCCCTGGGTACCATATTGACTAAGTAGAGAGAATATCTATTCCCTTTGACTTTGGTAGTAGAAGGGGAGTTTTTCCTCCATCCATCTTTGGAATCCTCCAAGATAGGAAGGATTTTGATGCCAGGTATCAAAAAAATTACAAATTTCTATTAAACGTAATCAATATGAATAAAGTCCATCCCTTTGACTTCCAAATATCATAATACATTCTTCATCCCATTTCCCCCCCTCCTTTTTTTTTTTTTTTTTTTTTTTGTGACGGAGTTTCACTCTTGTTGCCCAGGCTGGAGTACAATGGTGCGATCTCAGCTCACCACAACCTCCGCCTCTGGGTTCAAGCAATTCTCCTGCCTCAGCCTCCCAAGTAGCTGGGATTACAGGAATGCGTCACCACACCTGGCTAATTTTGTATTTTTAGTAGAGACAGGGCTTCTCCATGTTGGTCAGGCTGGTCTTGAACTCCCAAACTCAGGCGATTCGCCCGCCTTGGTCTCCCAAAGTGCTGGGATTACAGGCGTGAGCCACCACACCCGTCCCCCATTTTCCCTTCTAAAGTAAAAATAAATGCTTCCACCAAACAAAATGTAGCACTCAGCCAAATGAAAGCACACCCACATTGTCTTCAAGGGAAACCAACCCACAGTCTCATCACTCACCAAGCGCATCCAGCTCTGAAACCTTGGCTGCCAGCTGAGGTCCACTTCTTCTGCACTTGAGCTAACAATTCTATCTGGAAATACTGCAACTTATAATCAAAATTGTAAAGTTAACCACCAACAAGTACCAAATATAGACTACTGAGGGAGGAAAGGGAGACAAAAAGGAAATTAAATATATTTGATAATTAAAAATATAAATACACACAAAACGTAGCATATTGAGGAACACAGATTGAGGACATAGACTTTGTCTTTGTAATCACTCAGGAGGCTTTTGCTGGGATTTACGACCTGCTATCTCTACTGCTCCTTCCATGGTCCCTCTGGTCCCAGTCACATCCCTCCTTTGCCACTGCAAACCAGCAGCTCCATTTATCTTTGTCAGGATCAATTACATCAGCCAAAATTATACAACTTCCTTTTTTGCTTGTTTATCCTTTAGTGAAGAGCTTGAAATAGCTGGGTGTTGGTACATATTCTAATTCAGTGGAACAACCATTATATCATCGAGTAAAAACACAGTTCCTTAGAGACCAGGACCCAAAGTCACAGGTACAAAAAGGAACCTTTTGCTTGTAAGTCATTTGGATATAATTGTGATCAGTGTCATGTATTCCTACTCTTGGTTTCAGATCCATGTATTCTGCCTATAAGAGGTTCCATCAGCTTTCATTGTAAAAGGCACAGCTCTGCCTCCCATCTAAGAGGATTTAATGTGAGTAGCCAAAATAAATAAATAAAAAGAATTAAAGGAAGTAAACAACCTATATGTAGTCAATTGATAATATGATTAGAAGATGCATCTTAATACCTCATATGAAATATTTATATGCAACAACATGCATACTTTTTATTTTTTCTTCCTTTTTTTTTTTTTTTTTTTGAGATGGAGTCTCGCTCTGTGGCCCAGGCCAGAGTGCAGTGGTGCGATCTCGGCTCACTGCAACCCCCACCTCCCGGGTTCAAACAATTCTCCTGCCTCAGCCTCCTGAGTAGCTGGGATTACAGGCATGCACCACCACGCCTGGCTAATTTTGTATTTTTAGTAGAGACAGGGTTTCGCCATGTTGGCCAGGCTGTTTTTGAACTCCTGACCTTGTGATCTGCCCACCTCAGCCTCCCAAAGTGCTGAGATTACAGCACTAATCTAATCATTTTCTTAATTCAAGTTGACTGAAAATGACATCTCCCTAACACTAGGAGATCCGATAAGGTGTGTGAGGGACCAGCGTGGAGGAGTCAGGATGGAATCTGTGCATCTCAGAGTAGGGGATGAGTGAGAGGAGGAGTCAGAGAGCCCACGTTTGAACCCTATAGGGCAGGTAGAAGTATTTGGAACCCAGCTAATCACATCAGAAAATCAATATGAATATCAGAAAGCAAGTTGCCATGAGGTAGCTGGTGTGCCCATTAAAGGAGACTATCCTGTCTCTTCTCCCAGATTAGAAACCAGTCCCAGATGAAGGACAGCTCAGAACCAACAGGTGAAAACAATTAGGCAGAAGCACTAACATGAAGGGAAGGAAAGCTGAAAGCAGACCCTGGCAACAATGAGTGAGACTCATGAGGCTCAGGCTGGAAATTGCTGTCTGACATCCATTCTACCCCTTCTTCCTTTTGGTAATAGGACTTCTCCACGTTTTAACCAGGCACACAGCTGCCTAGCAAGAGAGACTGTATTTCAATCTCCCTTGCAGTTTGATGTGACCATGTGACTAAATTCTGGGCAATAAGAGATGAGTGTCAATGTTGTGTGCAATTTCCAGGGCACAACCCTAAAAGGAAGTTGTTTGTCCTTTGTGGGAGAGGCAGAATTATGACCCCCAAAAGACGTCCACGTCCTAATATCCAGAACCTGTGAATATATTACATTACATGGCAAAGGGAAAGTTGACAGAATGAAGGTCTTCATCAACTGGCTTTGAGATGGGGAGAGGATGCTGAGTTTTCCAGGTGGGCCCAGTGTAATCACAAGGGTTCTCTCAAGTGGAAGAGAAGGCAGGAGAGAGCCGGAGAGACAGCTGCACGGGAGGACTGGCCTGACATTGCTGCCTTTGAACATGGAGGAAGGGGCTGAGAGCTGAGGAAGGTAAGTTGTCCCTAAAGCTGGAAAAAGCAAGGAAAGAGATGCTTCCTTAGAATCCCCTGGAAGGAATACAACTATGCCAACACCTTGATTTTAGCCCTGAATTGGCCTTTTAACCTACAGAACTATAAGATAAATTTATGTCATTTAAAGTCACTAAGTTTGTGAATATTTCTTACTGCAACAAGAGGAAACAAAAACACCCTCCGCCCCTTCAATTGGGTGGGACTATGGTAAGCCGGCTATCCCCATGCACATGAAGATAATACTATGAAACAAGGTGGAAGAAACTTAGGTCCCTGGTTGACTGTACCAGTAAGGGTCCTACCAGGAAACAGGACACACCTGGGGCAGTTCAATAAGGGGGCTATTTACAAAGACATGGGTAGGGTGGATGAAAGCCATAAAAGATAGTACAGCATCCCAGAGCCAGCACCAGGCAGGGGACATCCCCCCACTTGGTTTGAGGGGTAAAGTGAGAGGGTGACCACTGAATATTGAAGACAGACTGTGTAGGAGGGCCTCTTGTTTGTTTGTTTTTGTTTTTGAGACAGAGTCTCGCTCTGTCACCCAGGCTGGAGTGCAGTGGCGCGATGTCAGCTCACTGCAACCTCCGCCTCCTAGGTTCAAGCGATTCTCCTGCCTCAGCCTCCTGTGTCACTGGGAGTACAGGCACGTGCTCCCACACCCAGCTAATTTTTTGTATTTTTAGTAGAGACGGGGTTTCACCGTGTTAGCCAGGATGGTCTTGATCTCCCGGCCTTGTGATCCACCCACCTCGGCCTCCCAAAGTGCTGGGATTACAGGCCTGAGCCACCGCGCCCAGCCAGGAGGGCCTCTTAACAGGAGCTGTGATTTTTGGACAAGGGATGTAACCAGCCATGACAACCCTGCAGAGGACATTGGGTCATGGACGCCCTGATGTCACTCTCCTCCCTGTCCAGTCTTCTACTGGTGGCTCCCATTGACTAAACCAAGGGCCTGGGGTGATGTTCCCATGTAGATCAGCCTCCACAGGCACAGAGAAGGGGGCAAATAGATGTGGAGAGGTGCAATGCCCTTGTGGATTAAAACTGTCTGTGTCTGACTCCTTTGGACTAACAACCAGCTTAAACTTGCACACAAAGAAAAGCCTGCCTTTCCTTAGGTGCCTATGACTTTGGCCTCTGTTACAGTAGCTGAACCAGCATCCTCATTAGTCTCTTTGCAGTACCCCAACTCCTCGCCAAACTGCTAAAATTGTCCTTTATGCCCTGCTGCTTGGGGACAGTGCATCAAGGATAAGGTGATAAACACGAAGAGCATGGTTTGTCCCCTGCATGACCTCAGGCCATTCACAGCCTGCCTGAATTTCATGTCCTCATTTCCTTTAGCTGTAAAATGCTAATAAATATACCTGGTCTCCCTCCTAGGGCTACAGAGCTAATTGGAGTGAAAGAGCTTTGAGAAGAGTGAGATATTACAGGAATCCTTTAAGACATCACTATTATTACACTGTGTAAGTTACACTTGCATTCTCCTTCTGAACTATCACTCCTGTGGTCCTGCCTAATTTAAAATTGTCCTCTCTCTCCCAAACCTAACCTTTTCCTATAGCCCTAGGGCTCCTTTTCTAGCCTCATTCAAAGCCCTTTCTCTGAAGTTCTAGTATTGTCACTTAGCTGATAAGCCTTTTCTAACCAGATAGCAAGTTTTATGAGGACTCACAGCATGCATTTGCACACGTTTAAGTCTTTTAGAGAACATAGCACAGTGGGGAGCACTCTAAATAAATACTTATTCCCTTTACATATTAGTTCCATAAATTGACTCCAAATTGGCACAAGTCAGGCAGTCCTTAGGCCATCACTGGATTAAAATGTTTTCAACTGTAATATGAAACTAGTTTGCCATATGGCTCAGCCCCTCTGAAAATGTAATTGAGAACAATTTAAATCTTTTCCTCACTCTATATAGAGAAAATGTCACATGGGAATGGAATAATGCATAAGACAAAAATCCTTTCCCATCTTTCCCACACTCAATACCTAACACACCCTACAGCAGCGATTACAAATCCTTTCGTCCCTCTTGAAACTCTTCCCCCTACAAACCTCCCCCAAACCAAGCTCACACAGATCTTCATTCTTGGAGTCTCATCCCTTTCCTCTCAAAGCTAGTCTCTTCTGTTTGCACTTGGTGACTTGCTTTTCCCTACCATATATGTTTGAGTTTAAAAAGACTTGCTATTTTCCAAGTCACTTGGGCATAAATTAGGGTGAGTCGCTCCCAGATAAAGGTCAGGGCCTCAGACAGATAACAGCTACATTTCCCTGGCAGAGCTCACTGAGCCAAAGAGAAAGAGATCCTTTCCTTTCCATTTAGTTAGACTTTGTCCAGAAAAATCTATTGCATTAAGTAGCTAAGCAAAAAAAGTGAAGAACACATAACATATTTCTACATAAATATAAAGGTTTATATTTATACTTATTTAATGCAAAATGTATACAAATGCACATGTAGGTAGGTCTCTCAACAGTCCTTTGCCATTAAACAAATTACAGTTTCACACTGTGTGAATACACACCCCACACATACATACCTACCCCTTTTTCTCCCTTGCCCTTCCCCCAAAACAAGCTTGAATAGAATACTTGTTTTTTTTGTTTGTTTGTTTGTTTGTTTGTTTGTTTGTTTCAGGCCGGGCATGGTGGTTTATGCCTGCAATCCCAGCACTTTGGGAGGCCAAGTCAAGCAGATTACCTGAGGTCAGGAGTTCAAGACCAGCCTGGCCAGCATGGCAAAACACCGTCTCTACTAAAAATACAAAAATTAACCAGGCATGGTGGTGCGCGCCTGTAATCCCAGCTACTCAGGAGGCTGAGGCACAAGAATCACTTGAACCTGGCAGGTGGAGGTTGCAGTGAGCTGAGATCGTGCCACTGCACTCCAGTCTGGGTGACAGAATGAGACTCCATCTCAAAAAAAGGTGGGGCAGGGCTGGGCACAGTGGCTCAAGCCTGTAATCCCAGCACTTTGGGAGGCCAAGACAGGCGGATCATCTGAGGTCAGGAGTTTAAGACCATCCTGGCCAATGTGGTGAAACCCCATCTCTACTAAAAATACAAAAATTAGCTAGGTATGGTGGCACATACCTGTAATCTCAGCTACTCAGGAGACTGAGGCGGGAGAATCACTTGAACAGAGGTTGCAGCGAGCTGAGATCGTGTCACCACACTCCAGCCTGGGCAACAAGAGCAAAACTCCATCTAAAAAAAAAGAAGAAGAAGGAAAAAAACGAATACTTTTTTTTCAGTTGCTTTATGCTTCTAACCAACATTCTTTCCAAACCCTGATTCTGATGCATTAAAGCAATGAAGAATTTTAGAGCTTTGGTGACCACAGGTCTCTTAGGCTTTTTTCATTATAAGCTTTAAGGCTTCTAGCAGCAGAGCTATCTTCCTACAGTTTACCAGAAGACAGTCTCCTGTTTTATTCTTTCACCTTTACTGCCCTCCACCCTCTGTTTCTTCTCTCCCCTTGAAAGAGAGCAAGAAAAAAAGCAATTTCTGTTTTCTTCTTGCAACATGAAACAACCTAAGTAGGATTTCTCTTAACACCTGCTCATCCATCAGCACCTAGTTTTTCTCTTCTGAAGAACTTGAACCTACCTATAATCTTTATCTTTACTCATTACATGTTAAAAGTGGCCACTCTAGGAGGCTTCCCCCTCCCTAACAACCTGCCTCTGATTCAGCCTGCCAGCTGAACAAGCTTTCAGTGACACAAAGCAAGCTTGCCACAACATGTATTACACATATTTAATCAGAATGTAGAGTTTTTGAACAGAGATACAGTGTTTTCTTCATATTCATAAACTCTGTGACTAACAGTTAAGTGTCTAAGATTCACAGCAGTATCTGACATATTCCACACACAACCACAGTTCACTTTGATGGCAAACACCAAGACTAGGAGGCAGGAGGTTGGCTGCACTTTATCTTACATTCACTAGGTGGCAACATATTAAGTGTGCTGTATTTCAAAGCTCTCTCCAGTCATCCCAACATGGCACCAAGAACTAAAATCTAATCTTTAGTACTGTTATTTCCTTACAGTGAAGACTTTCAAATATTTAGTCTATAAAACATTCACAGTGAAAAAAAACTTTAAAATCTACCAGCTGAAGATATTACCTCTGATGAGGAAAGATACAAAATGACTGTCAGAAAACTATTAATACAGCTGGGTTAATTTTTAGAGACACTAGATGCAGGTATCAGCTCTCACATATGATTTTCTCACTGATGTTGCCTCTCATTCAGGAAAGAGGTATAAGAAATTCCAAAATAGGTGGGGCTCAGTGGTTCATGCCTGTGATCCTAGCACTTTGGGAGGCTGCGGCAGGCGGATCACTTGAGGCCAGGAGTTTGAAACCAACCTGGCCAATATGGTAAAACCCCATCTCTACTAAAAATACAAAAATTAGCCAGGTGTGATGGCACACACCTGGAATCCCAGCTACTTGGGAGACTGAGGGACAAGAATCATTTGAACCTGGGAGATGGAGGTTGCAGGAAGCTGAGATCATGGTGCTGTACTCCAGCCTGGGCAAGAGAGTGAGACTCCATCTCAAAAAAAAAAAAAAAAAAAAAAATTCCAAAATGCAAGAGATTTGAAAAATTCCCTAGTCCTACTCCCTCATTTTCTGAAGAATACTAAGGCTAACTTAGCCCGGGCCACTCAGTTAGTTGGAAGAAGTGGCAAGGCAGGTGTGATGGGAAATGTGCCCTGCGACTACACTCATTTTGTTGCACCCTCTTCCAAGACAACTTGCTGTTTTAACTGGTCTGAGGCTCTATTAAATAGACCACCAAATAGTGAATCATTTTCTTATAATGAGTAACTGATTTCTTTACATAAATGACCTAAGCTATAAGTCAAATATTTGAGATACGTGAAACATTTCACAGGAAGTAATCCTGCTTTAAAGAAAACAAAGGACAAAGCGAACCAAATAGAAATACTTTATCTTTGAAATGTTATTGAACAAAAATGTATAATTTGGGGGGACTAGCATGTCTTTTGAGATTAGTCAACTAAGCAAACATATAGTTGTAGCTATTAAACACATTCAATAGGATTGTTTTAAGAGTCTTAAGTAAAAACAAAAGAGTCTCCAAAACTTCCCATGCTGTTTTTAAAAATAGGACTACATATAGAAATAACAAAGTAGGCTAAATTTTAGGTGTTAAGCTTAATGTTGCCAAATGTATTTATTCAAAACAATTTATTTGATTATATAGGAAAACAAAAAATAACCTATTAGAATAACTACTTGGTTGGAAACACTAGTTTTCTATGATATACAACTAATTTCTAGGACTTTGTCATAACGCAAATGGAAATCCAGATTACTACCTCTGTTAAAGTCAGTATACAATTTAAGGCAAAATTTTCTCTTGAATCTCAGTTTATTGAGCCAATTAAAGGTATCACTTCACTGCAAACTTTCTAGAAAGGATTAGAAATGAAAGTTAAATAAAGCCTGAAAATTTAACAACCAAACCACTGTTTGAGAATTCCTAAGATTCATGCCATGGGAAGAAGCTCAAAGCTTGGGAAAGCTGTATAAACATTCCATATCTAAAGATAAACACTGGGATCTTTATGACACTCAGGTTTAGCTTTGTGTTAGACACACTGCATTGTGACTCATCTAGGGAAGGCAAAATATAAATGGGAAAGATTAAGTATTCAGGATTAAGAGAACAATTACTTTTACTTGGAAGCAAGAAATCTAACATTTTTTTTTAAAGATCAATGTAAAGAAGCCAACCTTTAGATATGACTGATAGGATGTCTTAAATGAGAATTTTTCCTTTTTAAAATCTCAGTTCTAGGCCGGGCAGTGGCTCACGTCTATAATCCCGACACTTTGGGAGGCCAAGACTAGCAGATTGCTTGAGGTCAGGAGTTCGAGACCAGCCTGGCCAACATGGGGAAACCCTGTCTCTACAAAAATACAAAAATTAGCCAGGTGTGGTGGCTCACACCAGTGGTCCCACCTACTCTGGAGGCTGAGGCAAGAGGATCAGTTCAGCGTGGGAGGCAAAGGTTGTAGTGAGGTGAGATCACACCACTGCACTCCAGCCTCAGAGACAGAACAACACCCTGTCTTAAAAAATAAAAAACCCAGTTCTAGTCTTCAGTCCTTCAGACTGCCATCATACGTTCTATACAGAAATCATACATTCTATATAGCAAATAAATAGAAATGTCTATACTAAATTTTCTCCTTAAACTCAATTTTCTTTTAACCCACTTTGGGGAGATGAATAATATATAGACAACTTGAAAGATTTAAACATTTGCTAAACATTTCTCTGTAAGGAGGAAAAAAAACAACTTTCTCAACTCTTAACACAGCTAAACATATTTTGATTGGAACATATGAGCAAAGGAAGTGGCTAACAAAAATTAATCATGGCTACTGTAACATTGCATCCAAACCCAAACAGACCATAACACTTCCTACTCAACTCAAAAGAAACTCTAGTTTCTAGAAAGTACCTGCATATTTTACAGAATATCAGCAAGCTTGATTTATTTTTCCCAGTTTTAGCTGGCCAGAAGACACAGACTCTTCTCTTGGGGATGTGAACATCGCCCAATATAAAAGATCACTACTGAAAATACACCCACAGGAAACTATCTTAATTTTTTTTTTTTTTTTACACAGAGCTTGGTTGCCTATAATTTTGGAATATTTTATTAGAGCAGGGACTATACATGTTAATTATACAGAAAAATCATAAAAGAAGAAATAGCTATCATTTAATATTTTGAGCTATATAAATAATTTCTGGGTGGCCCTTTCTAATTCCTCAAAAATTATATATACATGATGTACATACTTTTTTGTCATTGGAACCTACTCCCCCTACAGCTCCCTGCCTACAACCACACACGCCCTTTTATATCCTAGAAATAGGTACCTTTTCTATCCTAGAAATAGGTACCAAATAGGTAACTGTTTGGCACTCTGTTGCATAGGTCCAGCATAGTTATTTTATCTAGTCTCCTATTGATGGTCATTTGGATTATTTCCACTTTTTCTGCTGGAAACAATATTGTAAACATCTTTCTGGCATAATTTGGCAAGTTTTCCCAACCAAAATCAAAATTATGTCTGTTTTAAATGTTAGTACGTATTTCAGGCTGCCCTCCAGAATGGGACAATTTTGCCTTCCCAATTATAATTTATGCTAGTGTCTTCATGAGCTTCATTACAGATGAGGTGACTAAGACTCGCAGACTTTGACTTACCATTATATGATTGCCACCTTGCGCCTCTAAAACCATCTTAGGGATGACGCTTTCCACATTACAGTAGAGAGCAGTCACTGAACACATTTATAAGGAATTAATACTTTATGTATTAATACTTCATGCATCTAAATCATAGCAAACTGCTCACTTTTCTGTATTTCCCACCAAATTAAGTGAAACATGTGATATGCTCTTTAAAGTACTCATGCGTATTGGCTGTGGCTCACTATGACTAGAGAAGTATCTGTGAGTGATTTCTCCCCAGAAAGCACAAGAGGCATAGTCCCAGGCATTTATTCCATCATTCCTAAATGTGCCTGACAAATATCTGAGCACCTGCCAGGTGTTAGCTCTGTGTTTAGTGCTAAGAAAACTAAAATGCTGTCAAGGCACTTGTAATTTGGCACACAAGAAAATTATATTCATACACTAACCACTTACTTGATGAATAATCTTCACACACCTACAATGTGCTCTAGGATGTGCTAGTGCTGGGGACACAGCAATGAGTGCGAGGTGGGGTGCCTGGCCTCATGGCACATCTGTTCTAGAATAATCTAGAAAGATCCTCTCCAATAAGCATGTGTCCAAATATTGTGCCTGGGCAGTGAGGCTGAAAGGGCTCCACATGTGAAGTGCCATCAGAGCTGGGCTGTGAACATCCATAAACACCGGCTTGGCAGAGAAGGAGAAAGCATTCCAGATAGAAGGAGCTGTAGGAGCCAAAAAATTGGGTTCAGTTTTTGCAAATGGTGAGTATATTTAGAGTGGGAGGGGAGGCTGATAAACTGAGAATGTGGAGACAAAAGAGAGATTATATAAGGGCCAGATTGCTGACTAAGAGCCTATATGCTGACTAAAGGCATGTGAACTTTGTACTTGTTTCACAGATAAGGAAGCTGAAGCACACAGATGTGATGTAACTCACTAAGAGCTTGCCTTGTCGTTCAGTACATTCATTAGTGACTGAATAAATGGTGAGTTTTAATTCTATAGACCTTTACATTTGTATTTCAAAGAAACAACCCAGACTTAATCAACATTTATAGTCTACTTTCTTCAAGGTATAACAAACATTTATACTTCAAAACAGATCTTTGTTAGAATTTTTGTTTGTGTTTATTACCAAGTATAGACAAATACATTTTCCTCGTTTAAAAAAATACAGATAAGGCAAGAGTACCCTTTAACCCCCATCCCAAATACAGTCCATGTATCCCATAAAGTACCCCCGTTATCATTTGCTATGCCTCCTTCTAGAACTTTATTCATATGTGGTTTTGTGTTTATATTTTGTTTATAGAAATAGAAAATTAGAAATTATTATAATTTGCTAGTCTCCTTCTAGAACTTTATTCATGTGTTTGTATAAGTATGTGTTTATATTTTGTTTATAGAAAATTAGAAATTATGTTATCATTTGCTATGCCTCCTTCTAGAACTTTATTCATTTGTGTTTTAGAAATACGTGTTTATATTTGGCTGGGCGCGGTGGCTCACGCCGGTAGTCCCAGCACTTTGGGAGGCCGAGGCAGGCGGATCACTACATCAGGAGATCAAGACCATCCTAGCTAACACGGTGAAACCCTGTGTCTACTAAAAATACAAAAAATTAGCTGGGTGTGGTGGCCGGCGCCTGTAGTCCCAGCTACTCGGGAGGCTGAGGCAGGAGAATGGTGTGAACCTGGGAGGTGGAGCTTGCAGTGAGTCGAGATCGCGCCACTGCACTCCAGCCTAGGCAACAGAGTGAGACGCTGTCTCAAAAAAAAAAAAAAAAGAAAAAGAAAAAGAAATATGTGTTTATATTTTGTTTATGGAAATAGAAAATTAGAAATTATGTTAACATTTGCTATGCTTCCTTCTAGAACTTTATTCATATGTGTTTATATAAATGTGTTTATATTTTGTTTATAGAAATAGAAAATTAGAAATTATTTGCTATGCCTCCTAGAACTTATTCATATGTGTTTATATAAATATATGTTTATATGTTTATAGAAATAGAAAATTAGAAATTATGTTTTTTAACCCTTATTTTACCAATAGCATATAAATTGCTATTGGTAAATTATATTCATACACTAATCATTGTGTATGATTAGTATATGATTAGTGTGCAGCAGTGCTTGGCCCATAATAGGTCTCAGAATTGCTTGCTAAAGAATGAGAGTGGGCCGAGTGCGATGGCTCATGCCTGTAATCCAAGCACTTTGGGAGGCTGAGGCGGGCGGATCACCTGAGGTCAGGAGTTCAAGACTAGCCTGGCCAACATGGTGAAACCCCGTCTCTACTAAAAATACAAAAATTAGCCAGGCGTGGTGGCGGGTACCTGTAATCCCACCTATTTGGGAGGCTGAGACAGGAGAATCGCTTGAACCTGGGAGGCGGAGATTGCAGTGAGCTGAGATCACGCCATTGCACATCAGCCTGGGGGACAAGAGCGAGACTTGTCTCAAAAAACAAAAAAAAAAAGAATGAGAGTTATGTCGCTGATAAGGCTTTCAAAAGGTACTAATTAGGAAGATGGGTGGAGCTCGCAAAGTCAAAGGTCAACCAAATAACCCGTCTATCACTGACAGGATTAAGAAGTCCTCTGCATAGATGGCTGGATTGTCAGCCCCACAGTTCATGATTTCCAAATAGGATCACTGAGAAATAATTTACTCCCAGATCCTTACTAGACTGGACGCTAACACTGGCATTTCATTAGCCATGCTGCAGAGAACAAACACATCCTACAGCCTCTCTGCCTGGCAAACAGCCCAATATTTGAAATAGAACCTAATCCTGGAGTGAGACCGAGTGCTGACTTGTTTCTGATGTGATAAAAACGCAGCACTCAGCTCTGGGTGGGCTGGCCTTCATAAATCTGATTAGCAGCCTTAGTAGCAGCAAGCGTAGCAGCTATGATGAAATAAATGCTCTCTTTCCAGAAGAGCAGGCTTTTTCTTTTAGAGGAACTGCAACTGTAGAGCTAATTAATCTAGAAGGCCAAGGGCATTATGGTTGGAGAGAGGAGGCAAGACCACTTCTATTTGAGAGAGGAGATGGCTTTTACTAGCATTTTTATCACTTCTGAAATGTGCTCATAGCAAAGATCCATCTTCCCCATCTTCCCAGGGTAAAAATACTGGATTTAAAATTAGGATTCACTTTTTGTCCAAGCCATGAATAGTAGTAGAGTGTTTAACTTGCTAATTGAATTGTTTCCTAGATCACCCTAGGTAATAATTAACAACCCAGAACTAAGAGATAGTCTACTCTATTGCTACAAACCTATCACTCTGATCCTCTCATACAGAGGTATTGCCTGTATGAGAATATAGGTGAAATATAGGTGAAATAAGCAGCACTTTTTCATTTAGAAAGCATTTCCTGAGTACTGACTGTGTGCCAGGCACAGGATTAGGAACTCACAGGGAGGTGCGGTGGGGATTTCAGGGACTCACTGAAAGCAGAACTTGACCTTTCAAAGAGAGAATGACAGAGCCTAGATAAAAAGCAGAGTAAAGGAACACTAAAAAATTGAAATATTTGGAAAACAGTCTTTTTGTTTTTTCCTCTAGATTTTACTGAATTTCAGCATCCTTAAAAGCTGGGGAAAGTACCATCAGCTGTAATAAAAATTTCCAAGTAATCTTTAAAATACAATTTCAGGTGGATTCCTGTAAGAGATGAACTGAGTTTTAATTAGGAAAAGTGTTTCTGATATGGTATAAATATCTCCCACTGAGTGTTAGCTGTCTACTCAATTTGGCATCAGTGTTTTTCAATAAACATAGTGATTCACTCAAGGATGGAGGTAAAAATGAATGTGCCAGAAAAACAAAGCTTGGGTTCATGACTAGTATTCAAGTCTTAAGGCATTTACTTGACTACATTTAAGTTACTCTCGTTATGGATCTGACAAAACTTTCTTTAAAAGAGCTTTCCTATGGCCCTCTAGCACTAACTCAGACATTAATCTCTCTCCTACTCATTTTTAAGGTGCCAGATTAGCAACCAGGTGCCAAAATTCATATACAAGAGTGAACTGAGAACAACTTGCCCCATTTAGGCATTCCTGTTAAATATAGATTCAAACTTTTTTAAAAAAAGGTTTGGAATTTATGGGCATAGATGGGTAGAAATAAAGTGGTAACCTTTCTTCCATCGGATCCTGCCACCTTCTTGGGAGGTGAAATGCAGTGGGTATGCAGCCTTGCAGAAAGCATGTAAAGAGCTTGAATGAGGCTTTCTTGCACCTATTTTAGTGACTGTCCTCAAACAAATATAGATTTGAGTGCTCTCGTTTGTGATCTCTTTTGAGATATTTAAGAATAGACAAATGACCTTTTTTTTTTTTTTACTTTATTTTATTTTATTTTATTTTATTGAGATGGAGTCTCGCTCTGTAGCCCAAGCTGAAATGCAGCAGTGTGATCTCGGCTCACTGCAGTCTCCACCTCCGGGGCTCAAGTGATTCTCCTCGTGCCTCAGCCTCCCGAGTAGCTGGGACTACAGGTGCACGCCACCACGCCCGACTAATTTTTTGTATTTTAGTAGAGACAGGACTTCACTATGCTGCCCAGGGTGGTCTCGAACTCCTGAGCTCAGGCAATCCGCCTGCCTCAGTCTCCCAAAGTGCTGGGATTACAGGTGTGAGTCATTGCGCCCAGCCAACAAATGATCATTTTTAAGACAGTGTTGATAAAGTCCTGCCTGCACCAGTCAATATGCTGCAGTTTTGTTTTTTGGTTTTTTTTTTTTTTTGAGACGGAGTCTCGCTCTGTCACCCAGGCTGGAGTGCAGTGGCCAGATCTCAGCTCACTGCAAGCTCCGCCTCCCGGGTTTACGCCATTCTCCTGCCTCAGCCTCCTGAGTAGCTGGGACTACAGGCGCCCGCCACCTCGCCCGGCTAGTTTTTTGTATTTTTTTTAGTAGAGATGGGGTTTCACCATGTTAGCCAGGATGGTCTCGATCTCCTGACCTCGTGATCCGCCTGTCTCGGCCTCCCAAAGTGCTGGGATTACAGGCTTAAGCCACCGCGCCCAGCTATGCTGCAGTTTTTTAAAAGCCTCCTAAATTTCAGGCTGAAAACAACAAAAGTTTAGGTCTGTCTCATGCTACATGTCTAGAAAAATGTATTGACTAAGGTAAAGTGTACTGGTTTCAGGTATAGCTGGATCAAGATACTCCAAAGTGTTCTTTAGAGACCCACCCTCTGGTTCCCTCTGTTCTTCTTTCCTTTGTGTTGGCTCCAGTCTCAAGCAGCCTCCACCAGTTCCAGGCTGACATCCACATAACTCCAAGTCCAGGGGGGAAAATAGGTGCTTTTTTTTTTTTTTTTTTTTGTTTTTTATTTTGTTTTGTTTGTTTTTTCCCAGGAGTTCCAACAAAAATCCCAGAGTCACCTTAACTAGAATATGTGAGTTTCATATCCATCTCTGAACCACTCACTAGAAAGAAGAAGATGGAAATGCACTGAATAGCCTGGAGCTCATGGGGGGATTAGCCCCATCCAAATCAAGTAAGCTGAAAATGGGAGAGGACTAGTCCCTCAAGGAAAATCCAGGTAATGTTACCAGATGAAGGGAGGACGAATGTTAATGCAAGCCCAAACTACTGTTTGTATTATATGGTCTGAGGCTTAAAATGCTGTGACTCCCTGCCTGGTTTCAGGCGCTGATGGTTTTCCTATTACAGAGGGTAGTAATAACATCCCCTGTGTGTTCCCTTAACAATTGTAAAAGGCCGGGCGCGGTGGCTCAAGCCTGTAATCCCAGCACTTTGGGAGGCCGAGACGGGCGGATCACGAGGTCAGGAGATCGAGACCATCCTGGCTAACATGGTGAAACCCCGTCTCTACTAAAAAATACAAAAAACTAGCCGGGCGCGGTGGCGGGCGCTTGTAGTCCCAGCTACTCGGGAAGGCTGAGGCAGGAGAATGGCGTAAACCCGGGAGGCGGAGCTTGCCACTGCACTCCAGCCTGGGCGACAGAGCGAGACTCCGTCTCAAAAAAAAAAAAAAAACAAAAAAAAAAACAATTGTAAAGAAGGTTACTCAATTTTATTTATCCAACAAGCAGATATTGAGTGTCTATAATACACTAGAAACTCTGCCACCTGAGGGGAATCCAAAGTCTAATAAAAGACAGTCTCTGCCTTCAAAGAACTTCTGGGAACAAGGACAATAAAACAAAACTACAAATTACTGTTCTACATATTATAAAAGACATATATATACATATAAAGTATAGCATGACATTTGACCTGAAACTTATTGGTCATTGAACTTACTTTTCTAGATCAATTCTGAATCTCACAAAATGCACTTAAATCTAATTTTCAAAAAGGAAAAATCTAATATTTTTCATGAGAACAATATTATTTAAATAGCCACATTTCAGGACCCAAAGATCGAAGTCTAGAATGTAGCATCCTTGTTTTACTGTCAATCAGGATTTCAAAGGAGACATATACGTGGTGTTCTAAGACTGTGTGAAAGTGAAGGTGGCCTTGAAAGCAGTTCTTGTTTTGTTTTCAAACGAAAATAATAAATGCTGCAGGGACATAACTGTCACACATTCTTTGAGACAGAACAGCCAGCAATTTGCAGTCCCATCTGCCATTTAAACTGCTGCAGAATTCTCTGTAAATTCTAAAGAGAATTCTTAACATAAAGTAAAGACTGCTTTATGTTAAAGCAGGTAGTGCCAGGTTAGTACAAATGACAGACAAGAGACGGCTGTGTTGACAGCCAGAGCGAAGCCCTGGACAGGCTAACAGAAGAGATTCATTCTTCCTCAATTTGTATTCAGAAATCAGAGGAAATTGTGTGAAATATAATAGACGAGAAGAATTTGTGAGTGAAACTTGGAAGTATTCCTAAAATTAAGTCAAGCGGTGATATTTCTTTTTCTCTTTGGCTAGAAATTCATATCAAGGTAGAAAAAAGTGGACATTTAAGATTTAAGGAAGGTTTTAAAACATGGAGACTAGTCTTCATTTACTTTCATTCAAGAAACACCTATCGAGCACGTGTAATGTGCCTCATCTCATGCAAGGCAACATTAATGCAAAAACGAATGTTACACAATACTTGTCCTTGTCTTGCTGTCTACTGGGGGAGATAAGGGCATAAACAAATAGTTACAGCATTATGTTACATATGCTGTAACAGGCTTTTACAAGGAGGAGAGAGAGGCTCATGGAGAAAGTCATGTTTAAGAGGAGTCTTCAAAGGTGTGCAGTAGTTCACTAAGTTGACAAGGTCAAGGAGGACCCATGTCGTGAAAGTCATGAAGGAATAAATTATGTCATGTACAGGGAAGGAGCAAAGGAGAGCCATTGAAGGCTTTTGAATAAGGGAACTACATGATCAAGGTTTTGACTCTGAAAAAAATCCTTCTGCAGGTATTAGGAAGGTTTAGACTGAAGAGAGGAAGAATCTGGAAGTAGGAACACCTGTCAGGGGGCTCTGGCAGGCATTCAGACTGAACTCTAAGGGAGGGCAATGAGGTTGGAGCAAGGGGACATGCTGGCTAGCTGCTAGGCAAGTAGAAATGACAGGACCTGGTGATGGGGAGGGGAGGGAATGAAGGAGTGGGAGATGTCCAAGATTCCCAGGCTAGGCTGGCTTCAGGGGTGTGTAATTTGTGCAATTGCACAGCCCCTCCCCACCACCGCCCCACTCAGGAGAGTCCCACGCTACGTTTAATGCTCTTTCACTGTCTTTACCTTAATAACAATAGAGGGGCTCCATATTTGTGCCCTGCTAATCATGCAGCCAGTCCTGTTCCCAAGTCTCCGTCTCGAGCTAAGGGGTGGATTATGGTGCCAATAATTGAAATGGGAAACAGAAGAAAGAAGACATTTTGTTCTAGGAGAGCTGGGTGGAGAGATTTCAGTTTTGCCACAGATGAATTTCATGTACCTATGGATCATTGAAGTAGAGATATTCAATGGCCTGTTAGAAATGGTATGTAAATTCCAAGTGAGGTACAAGCTAGAGATATGGGAATTGGAGGTTGCGGAGAGTCCAAGTGGTGCCCCCTGGATGTGGATGAGTAGAGGGAGCAGAAAAGAGGACAGAACCTTTGGTAGCACCAGTGTTTAAGGGATCAGAGAAGGGCAAGATAAATGGGAGAGGAGGGGTCAAAGCCTTGTGGGAAAATTCTGGAATTATGTCCTGGGAGCTAAGGAGAAAGGAGTCTCAAGAAGGAGGGTGTGATCATCTGAAGCATAAGCCACAATAAGATCACAGTGGGAAAATGTCCATTGCATTCAGAAATTAGAAAGGCAAGGGCACTTACCAAGAACAGTGGTGGGGATGGAAGCCACACTGCCATGGAATGGAGGAGGAACTTGGGGAAAGCAGAGAATAAGAGCAAACTATAATTTCAAGAACCTGAGTTATGAAGCCAAAGGAAGGAGAGGGAGTGTAGAGTATTTATCCCTCATTCCAGCCACATTTGCCTAGAGCAGGAGCATGGAATCAAAGCTCAAGCTTTGATTGAGCAAACCCTGAGATTTGCTCAATCCTTCCTTTGGCTTCATAACTCAGGTTCTTGAAAGTAGTTTGCTCTTAGTCTCTGCTTTCCCCAAGTTCCTCCTCCATTCCATGGCAGTGTGGCTTCCATCTCCACTGCTGGAGTGCAATGGTGCAATCTTGGCTCACTGCAATCTCCGCCTCCCAGTTTCAAGCGATTCTCCTGCCTCAGCTCCTGAGTAGCTGGGACTACAGGCCCTGCCACCACGCCTGGCTAATTTTTGTATTTTTAGTAGAGACAGGTTTCACTATGTTGGACAGACTGGTCTTGAACTCCTGACCTTGTGATCCACCCGCCTCACACCCCTTACAGGCACCAGCCACCGTGCCTGCCGCCCTTGACTTTCTAACTGCTGAATGCAATGGACATTTTCCCACTGTGATCTTATTTGATCTCTGTGGCTTATGCTTCAGATCTCCCTCTTGAAACTCTTTTCTCCTTAGCTCAATCTTTGATTCCATGAGCAAATCTCCAGAGCTCGAGCTTTGATTCCATGCAATGCAGCGTCTGTGTTGTTTTTACCTAAAACAGGAGGAGACTGAGCAAGTATATGAGAGCACTGAACTTCGTAGATGAGAGGAGGGCATACTTCTAGGAGAGAAGCACTAAAGATAAAGGTGGAAAGGGAGGTAGACAAATTCACAGATGAAGTGATCAGAAGCTGAGTGTTACACACACTCCTCCCCCTGCACGTATACAGGCAAATTTTTAAAAACCGAATTCTCTCAGTAGTGTTCAGTTTACTACTGCAAGTGAGGTGATTGGGAGAGCAAGCAGGCTTCTGAACATACTGAAGGTAAATGACCTTTTGCAATGGGAGAGGACGCTGACCAGGGACAGGTAGCAAGGAGGGCTCGGCTGCTGTGAGAGCAGAGGCTAGGCTCAAGAAAGAAAAGGAACTGAAAGATGCTTGCAGTGCGTGCACATGAAAATATGAAACTCTGGCCCAGGGTATTAAAAGCTCAACAGGAAGAAAAGACATTTGCCTTTTAATATTTTTCCTTTAATTAAGCCCTGAAGACCCTCCATTGCAATTCTACAGCCTCCCAACAGCAAGGGCTCTCAGTGTTCTCAGGCTACGCAGCCGGTGCAGAGGATCCTAAGCGTCAGCAGAGGCAAAACCTCCCCAGGCTGTAGCAGGGCAAGTGCTGATTTGGTGAATAATTAATGCCTCACTCACCTAGACCCCCAGGCTCCTGCCTGCCTCAGACTCGTGCAGGCTTACAAACTCGTAAAGCAGCTGACTCTATGGTCTAATGATTAAACTTCTCTGGGCCTTATTTCGTGGAAGTTAAAAACTGACCAGCTAGCCGCTTAAACTCTTCTCCCTGAGATGGCTAGAAAACATGCCAAGTCTCCTGACTGGACTAACAACTAACTATACTCCCTGAATTCCAGCCACATTTGCCCAGAGCAGGACTCCAAGTTTTGACTGTGTCCATTGCTAAGGGTAGCAGAATGGGTGGTGGTGTCCCGTCACCAATCTCTTTTCCCTCTCCAACCCCTAGAAGATGGTGAGCTTCTATGTACCCCTAATTTCACCAGGCAGGTTACACTGTGTTTGGAGACCCTTCTTTAGAGGCCCTCTCCCGACCTCACCATTTGCACACCGTGGAGGATCGTTGAGATGCGTTGTGGGGAAGTGCCTCTCATGAAAGATTTCCACTTCCTGGCTGCGTCAACTCTTCCACGGCGAGATGGGAAAGGGAGTCAGTAACAATAATGGTGTCATTTGAGGAATTACCTGAGTTAAAACCATCATCTGGATACAGGCAGAAAGATTTTATTTTATTTATTTATATTTTTTGAGACGTAGTTTTGCTCTTGTCGCCCAGGCTGGAGTGCAATGGCGCGATCTCGGCTCACTGCAACCTCCTTCTCCCAGGTTCAAGCGATTTTCCTGCTTCAGCCTCCCGAGTAGCTGGGATTACAGGCACCCGCCACCACGCCCAGCTAATTTTTGTAGTTTTAGCAGAGAGGGGGTTTCACCATGTTGGAAGTAGATTTTTTAAAAACAGAACTAGCCGTTCAATTCAATGCCGTGACCACCTGGGTAACAGGGACTACAGAGAGGTCCTGAATAAATGTGTGCGCAAAGAATTGCAGGGCGCACAGCGCTTCTCCTCCTTCCTAGGAAGACACCGTAGAAGTCGCGCCCATCCCAAGCTCTTGGATACTGGGGGTGGAAAGGAAGTGTCACTTTCTAAAGAACAAATACGACAGGTCGACCCTGTTTCTAAAGAGTTAACCCGCTTTCCCTGAGCCCACGGCACGACAGTTTTAGCCGTGGGCACGTTTGGTGATTCACTTCTTGCGAACGTAAATGCGCGAGTCCGCGGTAGGTCCCGCCGGCCCCCTGGCTGGGCGACTTGAACACCCACCTCGGAGACGCCCCCATGCATCCGCCCCCCTCGCTGGACGGCCACGCCGCGCGCCCTTCTGGGACGCGCACCCCGGGGCGGACCCGCGCTGGGACTGGGAAGCGCCCCAGCCTCGCAGCCATCGCAGACACAGCTTTCAAACAAAAGAGGCGCCCCGGGGGGTGGGACCGGGACCTCACCCGGTCCTCGCAGAGTTGCTGCCGCCCGCCCCTTCAGCCCCGGCTCTCCGTGTGCGCATGAGCAGAGGCGCCTCCCTCTGTTCCTCCCAAGGCTAAACTTTCTAATTCCCTTCTTTGGGATCGGGGGCTGCCAGGAGCAGGGCGAGCGCTAGCGTCGCCGGGTGAGAACAAAGTGGCTGCGCGATTTTTCCCCCTTTCCAGCCCACCCCCAGCTTCCGTGGGAGCGACAGGAAATGGAAGGGCGCCTCTACTCTCTTTGAACATTTGCCTTTTTTCCCCTCCTTTTCACCTCTATAGAAAGGAAGACGGGAAGAAAGGGCAGGCCGCTCGGCGGGCGTCTTCTCCACTCCTCTACCGTGTCCCCGTGGCTGCAGGGAGCCAGCATGGGGCTTCTCCAGGTGTTAGCTTTCAGTTTCTTAGGTAATTCCGTGGAAACGGTGCGGGGAGGCGGATGGACTTGGGCATGGGGAAGGAAAACCCAAAAGCTGTTTGCTCACCTTCGAGGGAGACTGGGGGCTTGGGAGAGGGACTGGATGGAAATGACGCCCCTAGGATTAAACGCCAACGCCCTTGCTTTGGTGGTGGCTGGAGACGGCGCACGCGGAGTGCCGCGGACCCGCATCCCCCGGGCTCTGCGCCCAAGTCCCGGCCCCTGCGGGCTCCCGCGGTCCCCGCTCAGGGTTTTGCACCCTCGGCCGGTTCACCCTGGGTTTCCCCACCGCGGAGGGCAGGTTCCCTGGGGTTGGCGGTAGTGACTGAGGAGGGCTCTCCAAAAATCCATTGCCCAGGAAAGTGCCTGAGCTGAGCGGAGGCTTCATTCTGGGAACAGATGGGGGCCATGTGGCTTTAATTAACCATCTCTGTTTGTCTCCGGATGGCACCAGAAACAGCTGGACCTGGCGCTGCCCTGGAATGGCGAAGCCTTGAAACCACTCCAGAGCCCCAGGGACTGTCCATGGGCTCCCCTACCTCCGGAAAGCGGCGTCCACCGCGAGACCCGGCGCCTCGCCCCCAGCGAAGCGCCGGTGACCCTCGCGCGTGCACGCACACGCACTCTCGCGCCCCGTGCTCACAGATTTCCACGCGCACACTCACACCGAGGATGCGCAGGCTGCCGCGTGCACGCGGGTTCACGTGCGTGGGTGTGTGGCGCTTGGGGGGTCAGCCTCCCTGCGGCGGGCTCCAGGCACGTCTAAGTGGAGGGTCTATACATCCACCCTTTGTTGGAGGAGCTGCTCCCCGGGGCTGATCAGGGTGGGCGCGAGCGTCGGTGGGTTTCCCAGGAGGGAGGCTCTCGCTGCTGGACAGACCTGATGACGTGTGTGGGTTTCTTTCCGTGTCCTCCTCCTTTCTGAGTCCCTGCCTTCCCAGCCTCTCCTGCGCTCATCTCTCCATTGTCCTTTCTGTGCATTTTGCTTTCTTCCGAATGGACTGCCCTCTCTCCGCACCCACTCCCCCGCCCACGCTTTTTCGTTTTGTTCGGACTCTACTCCCTGCTTGTGTGCCCCCAACCCTGTCGCCTGTCCTTCCCGCAGCCCTGTGCGGAGCCCGAGTGCGCGCTCAAGAACCCGAGTTCAGCTACGGCTGCGCCGAAGGCAGTTGCTACCCCGCCACGGGCGACCTTCTCATCGGCCGAGCACAGAGGCTTTCTGTGACCTCGACGTGCGGGCTGCACAAGCCCGAACCCTACTGTATCGTCAGCCACTTGCAGGTGAGGGCTGAGAGCCGGGTATGAGGCTCTTCTAGCGCCTCCTCCCGTCCAGACCTAAGGGGCAGGCCCTGGGGACTCCGCATCCTTCCAGCAATCCAGATAGGAAGCGCAGCCAGCCGGGGAGTCCCGGGATTAGGCTGGTAGCTTACCCTTTCGCCCCATCTCAGTTTGCACAGTTGCATCCGCCACACATTTCCTGCTGGCGCGGTCAGTATGGAAAGGCAGGACTGCCGACAGTCCTGGCTGCCCCAACCCAGGGCCTCCAAAGGCCTGATTGTGTGTGTGTGTGTTTTAATCTTTAGTTTTGGAAGTGTGCATTAAAGGTGATTTATCCTCTTTTTAAAACCCAATGATCTTGGGTTCCGCCCCCGCCCCCAACCGCATCTTCACTTGAGTAAAGAGGATTCCAGCACTGACAGGCGTCTTGCAAGGTGATTCCAATCACTGAACGAACCCGTTTTCCTCTCCTCACTTGGTGCTGTTCCCAACTAGATATCAGGATCAAATGCTTGCTTTCACGAAATGCCCTGGTTGCCGTGGTACCCTGATAAAGAAAGACCACAGTGAAATTTCAGCGTGTTACCTGTTTCTAAAAGAGGGCCCAAATTTTAGATTTCAGGGGTCATTTATACAAACTCAAAAGTAATTTTAAAAGAAGACACAAAGTATAAAATATCCAGAATCAGAACACTTTTCCTTCATTTTTAAAAACGAAGCTGGCCGGGTGCAAAATGACTCACGCCTGTAATCCTAGCACTTAGGGAGGCTGAGGTGGGAGGATCACTAGAGCCCAAGAGTTCAAGACCAGCCTAGACAACATAGCCTCTGTCTCTACAAAAAATTTTTTTAAAACTTAGCTGGGCGTGGTAGTCCACACCTGTGGTTCCAGCTATCTAGGAGGCTGAGGTGGGAGGATTACTTGAGCCCATTAGGTCGAGGCTGCAGTAAGTGATAATCAGGCCTCTGCATTCCAGCTTGATCAACAGAGGGAGACCCTGTCTCAAAAAAATTTTTAAGTAAAAAAAGGCTGATATTTCTGGCCTCTAACAAAAGCGGAAAGTATCAGTCTCACATTCAGGGCAAGTTCCAAGCTAATTGCCCAGAATGTGGTCAGCCCACCCACCGATACAGTTGCCCTTCAGAAGGAGGACAGAGTATTGTGTGTGGTTTGCACAGCGGATCCCTTAAAATGGAGTCACTTTTACAAAGCAGAAAGCCCATTCTGGAGACCTGATAAATTAGACCAAAGGAATGTGGTAAAGTGGATTTCGTTCATTTGTTTCCAGGTTTATACAGAGATGTCTAGACTGCTTCCTCCTGATTAGAAGGGAGGCTGTAATTAAACTTTTTTAAACTTTTTTTTTTGGAGTTCTGGTGATTGTTCTCCAGTACTAGTTTCCTTGACTACAAGTTATTGAAGGCAGTTGATGTTACTTTTCTAATATTAGCATTTACATTTTACCTACAATATTATGCTAACATTTTCTTGAGAGGCCAGGACATCCTGTAAATGAATCACCAGATTATGAAATCAACTTTGACCAAAATGAGAATCAGACTGTTTGTATTAAAAGCAACTGGGAAGGAAGACTGTCCTCTCAGAGATTATTTCTATAGTTCGTTACTGGAGAAGTTTCTCTGAATGTGTAGAGAGCATCAGAAACCACAAGAAAGAGGCGCAGCGGTCTCTCCTGAGTGTGAAGCTGGCTCTTGGTGTTGCTTCTTGGTTCTTCTCTTCCTTTGGAAGAGGAAGAGGATGCAGTCTTAGTAGTTCCCCTTAAAATAAATAAATAAATAAATAAATAAATAAGCAACTGGAGCCAGGCTCTCTGGTATATCTGATTAGCCATGCATTTATGAAGTGCTTTTCACAGATAGCAGGGCCTAAAAAAGGGACTGGATACGTGCTTTTCTCAAACATCTAGTGGGCATCAAGATAGAGGAAGCTTGTTTTATCCAGGCTCCCAATGCATCCCTGGCTTTTGGTCTCTGTTTTTTAGACAGTACACCTTGCCAGTCTCCAAATCCTTTTGAGAAGAAGATAATAACTAAATAAATACAATGTGAAATACAGTGTAAAAGTACAGTCAGTTAATTGTGTCCTTATAAGAATATTATGCTTAATCAAATGTTGTTTGTAACATACATGTGGGTCTCTTGTATATTTCAGTCTTAGTCTCATTTTCAGACTTAAGAATAATCTGCATTTCAGAAAATGTAGGTACAGAGCAAAGCTCTAGTAGAAAGGGAGCTATTAAGCTCTGTTGTTTATGATTTGCCTTGACGGAATGCACAGAAAGTAGATAACTCTCCTAACCCAACTGCCCGGGTGGCTCTGGCTTCCATTTTAGGAAAAAGAAAGAGAAATTCAATGCTACCCTAAAACTTACAGTCTATCTTCATCCTAGTTCATGACCATGTTGGGGTTCTTTGAACTGGCCCCAGATTATAGTGGTCCCAACATGGTCTGGTCCTTCCAACAGTCTGGCCCTCCCTTCCCCAGATATTCTGAGCAATTTGCAGGTTAGCCTGCATGCCCCCACTTTTGATTCACTGCCCAGGCAGGGTGGAAATGAAGAAGTCTTGTTCTGTGGTTCCCAAAGCTTCTCTAAATACTTCTGCCTAATACTTGGTTTCTGCTTCATTTAGGCTTTAGAAAATCAGGCCAAGCGAATTGTATTTTTTTCTTTCATTTTTAGTTTGCTTTCTGTCAGCAAAAATTCTCTAATATCTCCTCTACATTTTACTGTAGAGTAAGCTTCTCTGTTTATTGAGATTAAGGTTTAAGCCTAGAAATTTGATTTTGGTTAGATTAATAGCTTGAGGAAACAATGCCGTCTTTTACTTTAGACCTTGAATTTGCAAGGAAGGAGGAAATTATTTTCAAGAGTATTTTAGACTCAGCAAGTTAAAAGTGAAAGATGTGATACAAATCACCTAAGCAATTTTCACACATTCATTTTTCTTGAAGCTAATAGGTTGATTTTTGTATTATGGGCTTGATGGGGTTTTTTTAATTAAAAATGTTTTTAATGAGGTTTCTTTCTAGACTGATGAACTCAACTTTGTTTTCAGGAGGACAAAAAATGCTTCATATGCAATTCCCAAGATCCTTATCATGAGACCCTGAATCCTGACAGCCATCTCATTGAGAATGTGGTCACTACCTTTGCGCCAAACCGCCTTAAGATTTGGTGGCAATCTGAAAATGGTATGTGGTTGGTGTGGCGACAAGTTCCATTGAGTGTGATTGATAACTTGGGTGGAGCTTACAGGTTCCTGGGTGTTTGTAATTATGATTTGCTTCTCTGTCCTGTAAGTATGGCCTCTGACAGATTGACTGCCTGGAGCACTAACTTCTCTTGGTAAAATCTTATCCTTCTTCCTGAAGCATGTATTTCCTATAAGAAAGCAGTCTTTCATGCTAGACCAAAGGAGCATTTCATAGTCCTCATTCCGAGGGGCTTTTGGAGAGAGTGCTTGTGTGCCCGGGGGGGTTGTGTGGGGAGGGTATGGGTACTGTCTCAGGCCCTTATTCTTCCACAAAACATAACATCTTTCACTTTGATCAATCCCAAAGGAAGGGGCAGAATCACAGCCCCCACTCCTCCCCTCACCGCCTTCCTTCATCTACAGAAAATTTCTTGATAGTAATAATAGCACTGTGAATAAGCAGCAAGATGTAATTTTTCAAAGACTCTGTCAACATGGATATGACCCCAAGTCAAATGGTTCCTCCAGTGATTGCATGAATTACACCCTTTTTCCTGTCTTTGCTGTTTGGGATTTTGTTTAATACATTCATCAAATATGATTTTACTGTTGCTGTGCCATGAAGCCCAGATGAGTTTCACATTTATTTCAAACTCGGATGCTGAAATTTGGGGAATAAAGGTAGAGTTAGTGTTTTTGTTAATCAACAATGTACCATTAGATCTTCTTTTAAAAAAAATGTGAAAGTATCCTCAAAGAAGTGAACATAACCCTGGTCGTTAAAAAGCCTGGAGACTACTAGATTTCTTTATTCTATGCCCTACACCTGGGGAGACTTTGGATGCTGTTGCAGCCATCTATCATTCTGTAAAGACAAACACCCTTAATAGATTTCTTTGTCATTGACTGTTTGTGTATTTTTGAGGCAGAGTCTCACTCTGTCTGTCGCCCAGGCTGGAATGCAATGGTGCAATCTCAGCTTACTACAACCTCCACCTCCCGGGTTCAAGTGATTCTCCCGCCTCAGCCTCCTGAGTAGCTGGGATTACAGGCACATGTTACCACGCCCGGCCAATTTTTTTTGTATTTTTTAGCAGAGACGGGGTTTCACCGTGTTAGCCAGGATGATCTTGATCTCCTGACCTCGTGATCCACCTGCCTTGGCCTCCCAAAGTGCTGGGATTACAGACGTGAACCACCACGCCCGGTTATCATTGACCGTTAAATTGCAATATTTTCTAGACTATTGGTTTCTAGGGAGAGTTGATTTGTTCATTGGTTGGCCTTGGCAATTCACTGGTTACAAACTTCACTGGGTCATCAGAAAGCATGTATCATTTAGAGCCATGTTCATTCTTATGGGGGCATATTTTGGTTGATACTTCAGTGTGAAAGAGAAGTTTCTGTAAATCTGCAATGCATCCCGAAGACTTCTGAAACAGCAGCAAGCTTATGACAAAGACTAGGAGCATTTCCTGATCTCCCACATTCTTCCAGTGAAAGACAGTTTGAAGAAGATGTCTCAACATTAGGATCGAGACTGTCCCCATTTTAGTCAACAGACAGTGAAACAGTTTATCATGTGCTGTAGTTCTAGAGGAAGATTTGTCTTGGTTATGTCGAGTTAATCAACTTCTACAACTTTGAATCTGTGGGACAAAAGAGACCAGATGCCAGAAAGAAGAGATTTTCCAGTAGAGGGGCTTGAGTTCTCTGTCACTCTGTCACAAGAAATTAGATGAGATTAGACTGATGGAACTTAGTCTTTAGAAAGTCAGACTGATTGTTACTATACCCTATCATCTCTGTGTTGTCTGATCACAATTGAAGACTTTATGAACGTGATTTTATCTATTTTCTGTGTGTTTTGCAAAGTTGTGCTTATACATGGCGGGGTTAAATTATCAGTGTCCGGGCACAGAAACGAGCTTGGAATGTACAACTATTTTTACCCATCATGATGATCTATTCCTCGGTCTGACAGAAATCCAATATACTATAGAAGAATGACCTTGTTTCTTTTTTCTGGGTTTTTCTTCCCATATAAAAAAAGCCTGTAGTGCTTTATCAAGTTATAAATCTAAATGGAATGTGCTTTTGGCGCACACATTGCAGCATATGTTCTTAGGTTACAGAAATGGCATTAGTCTTGCTTCGCACTTTACATTATTTTGTTATCTCTTAATTTTGAACAAATATTGTAGGTTTTTAAAAGTCTGGAAGAGGAGAGACATACAGTTGCCTAACATTTCACTCAAAAATAAATGCCCATTGTAGTTCTGTAATATGGTTCTTTTTAATAAGTTAGATAAGATTAGTTAGTATGATTATAATGTTTTTCTTTTAACATTCCAGCTAACTCATATCCGTTCTAGTGACCACTTTCCACGCCTCCACCCCCCCAACTGACTTGGCAATTTTCCAGCAAGAGAGTTTATTTCAAAAGGTCCTCCTGATTTCCTGAAAATACACCAGCCTGTGACATGATTCATTCTGACACATTCCTGTCTTCCCGCATTTAAGACTCTCTTGCTCTGGAAGATGGACCCCAAAAGCTCTCTCAAACACAAGAAGCATGGAAAGTCTCCCTTGCTGAACAGGCAGGCATGAGAGCTCTAGGGACTGGGGAGGAGGTGCTTTCCATCTCTGGAATTCCAGTGGCCTTTTTAATGTGTTTAAGTGAGACTGATTGACCCTCGGGGCAAGGGTGCAAAGGCTCATTTGTTTGTTCAGGCTTTCCCCTGAAAGAGAAGATGTTAGTATTTGTTCTGAGCCAGTTTATTTGACCGACTCTTTTTTCCTCTGGCATTGTTTTTCATTGTGGAAATGCATCCAAAGGTTTCCCCATCAGGGATAGGTTTTTCTAAGTTGTAGCATAACTAACATATGTGGTAGACTCTTATTTATTTTCTTTGCTGCTGCATAGAGAAAAAGGAATATTTGTGTTTCTACTGGAGGAGGATTGTGTCCTTGTGCATCAGACTGCAAGCTGACCCCCTACTGTGCACAGGAAGTGCCCTCCCGTTTTTCCTTTGAGAGCAGCTTGGCTTAGAGGGTTGGGAAGATGTTTCACTTCTGGCTAGGCAAAGGATGTCTTTCTTGACAGCGACTAGAGGCACTCTGCCAGATGTCTTGTTCCAGTGAGCAGATTCAATCTGTTGAACTCCAGAATGATTTGTGGAAAACTAAAGAATCATTGGACTTGTGCTTTACCATGGGATTATTATTTAGTTTCAGCTTCAGCTTAAGGTAGAATGCAAGGATACTTTCTATGGGGAACATAAAAATAATTTTAAAACATAGTCTCAACTATTCACAGATGTTTCTGTTTACAGTTTCATTTGTTTTTTGTTTTTGTTTTTTTTTAATCTCCCGTAGGTGTGGAAAATGTAACTATCCAACTGGATTTGGAAGCAGAATTCCATTTTACTCATCTCATAATGACTTTCAAGGTAAGAAATCCATAACTTTCTCACAGATGGCACATGAGAGTACTGTGTAATGTCCCCTTTCACAATGGATGTCAGATGTGAGTTGACCTAAATGGGAACTTAAATATTATTGTTGCCATAAATTGGGGTAATTGAGCAGTTTTTAAAACATCAGCATGAATAACTGCATTTAACAAATACTCTATTTTCATGACAATAAGTAGAAAGAGCCTCTATTCTAAGGTAATTCAACTGTAAACTTTTAATTAGGTATCTTTTTATTTTTCCATAGAGTAAGGCAGTGTTGACCCTCTTCCAAACCGCAGTAAAACATCTGGAGAGTAAATCCCTGGTCCCTTGTGTTTATGCTTTAATACTGACTTTGGTAACTGGAAAGGAAGTGTATTCTTTTTGGTTTTCAAAGTTTTGCAAAATTTGTGGGAACAGTTTTACAGTTCCTTAAGAAATGTGTAATGCCTTCCTAAATGTGGATTTTCTCATCATTTTTCTTTGAGAGATGTAAAATGACTCCAGAACTAGGGAATGTCTCTGTACAAAGTCCCTTTGTTTCTTCTTAAGCAGCTGCCTGGAAATGACAGACTTCACATGGCTTAAAGTACACATTGGCGCACAGAAAACCCATAATTTACTTATTGCTTCTCAGATTAAAAATCACTTTTGAATAGTTTTCATTTGGAGTTGGGAACCTTATCTACACCCTCTCAGGAAAGGAAAAGGTGCCAAGGATAGATTTACCATGTGGGCAGGTAGCCATGAAAATCTCACTGTCTCTGCCACCAAAGTGGGAGGCCAAGGAGCTAGGGTGGGCGGGGGGTCAGAATGCAACTAGGAGGGACGTTGGGCTGTGCAGTTCCCAGGCCTGAGCCTTCATCCCCGTGCCCACTCCCCAGCAGCCTGCTGTTCCTGCTGGAGCAGGAAGGTGGGCACTGTGACTGTGACACCTGGTATTGAGAGTGGTGGGGAAGGTTTCACTAAATAAATCGTCAACTACTCCTTGTCACTAACCGCTTGTCCCTTCATTGACCACATAATCAATCTGGTGATTAAACTGGTGCTCATCGGCATATAAGGATGTTACCTTTAAGTTATGTGACACGTAAGAATACTCAAAATCATCTTTATTAATGTTTATGATCCTATCTTTTCCTTTGCAGAGGGCATCTGTTCATGGATAGTTCTGAGTTCATCTAGATCCAAAAGTCCTTTGGGCACATGTTTTGTAGTTGAATACTCACTCAGGTGAATACAGTGGGAGAAAGATGAATTTACTCATGTAGGTGCAGAAGGTAAAACGGGGGCAGTGATTGAACTGAGACACGCAGAATGGCTATAAGCTGGGGCCAGGTGTGGTGGCTCACACCTATAATCCCAGCACTTTGGGATGTCAAGGCAGGCAGACCACTTGAGGTCAGGAGTTCAAGACCAGCCTGGCCAATATGGTGAAACCCCGGCTCTATTAAAAATACAAAAATTAGCCAGGCTTGGTGGCACGTGCCTGTAGTCCCAGCTACTTGGGAGCCTGAGGCAGGAGAATCGTTTGAACCCTGCAGGCAAATGTTGCAGTGAGCCAAGATCATGCCACTGCACTCCAGCCTGGGCGACAGGCTGAGACCCTGTCTCAAGAAAAAGAATAGGTACAAGTTATCACACTGGTTTATGAGAAAACAACTCATCCTTTGGGTCCTAGCTCCAGTGAGAAAAGCAACATCTATGGGGTTGGGTACATGGGGTGTGAATCCCTGTCTGCTCCTTCTTGGCATGTGTGGCCAGAGCTGTGACTTCCTCATTGGTAAATGGGAAGAGGAATAATACCGACATCATAGGACATAAGACAGAATGGTGATGGTCTCCTGTTCCCCTCTGTTTTTTGTTTTTTGTATTTTAAATACTGAGTCTCGCTCTGTTGCCCAGGCTGGAGTGCAGTGGTGCAATCTTAGCTCACTGCACCCTCCACCTCCTGGTTTTAAGCAATTCTCCTGCCCCAGGCTCCTGAGTAGCTGGGACTATAGGCACATGCCACCACACCTGGCTAATTTTTGTATTTTGGTAGAGACAGGTTTCACCATGTTGGCCAGGCTGGTCTGGAACTCCTGACCTCAGGCAATCTGCCCATCTTGGCCTCCCAAAGTGCTGGGATTACAGGCGTGGCCACTGCACCTGGCCTGTTCCCTTCTGTTCTAGGAATTCGGATAATCTTGCTGGCCTGGCATATAGTGGGAACCTGAAAGTCTTTATAAATGCAGATGCTTGGCATATAGTAATTGCTCTACAAATGTTTACTGAATGAAAGAATAAGTGGATAAATGAATTCAACCATCTTCTGTTTGTAAGAAACTACACTACTTTAAGCCTTACGGGAAATTGTAAAGATAGCATAGTGACTGCCCTCCAGGAGCTTCCAGTCTTCCAGGGGAGAAAGATATACTTGCAGATAACTTACAGTACATGACAGAAGGTGCTAATGACTACAGCAGAAGTTCAGACAATGTATGTTAGCCCGGAGGAGGGTGAGATTAATTTTAGCCTGCAATAAAGAAGAAACCTAGGACTGGGACTGCACTTGACCTGGGCCAGGAAAGGAGAGCAGGATGTCAGTGGGAGGAGATGGAAGAAAGGCCATTCATGGCCAGAGGGAAACAGTCTGAGAGCAAGGCACTGGTGGTGGGACAGTGGGTCAGGGTTTGCTCAGCAAGTGCTATGTAGATTTGCCTCGAGTTTGGGGTAGTGAGAGAAGGAAAGTAAAGTAAAAGTAGAAAAGCAGATTAGACACAAAGGGCATTGACTCCTTGCTAGGGAGTGTGAACTTTATAAGAAAAAGGGAGCCGTTACAACTGATCAATCTTAGAAATTCTTTTTTTTTTTTTTGAGACGGAGTCTCACTCTGTTGCCCAGGCTAGAGTGCAGTGGTGCGATCTTGGCTCACTGCAACCTCCGCCTCCCAGGTTCAAGCGATTCTTCTGCCTCAGCCTCCCGAGTAGCTGGGATTATGGGCATGCGCCACCACACCCGGCTAATTTTTTATTTTTAGTAGAGACAGGGCTTCACCATGTTAGTCAGGCTGGTCTCGAACTCCTGACCTCAAGTGATCCACCTGCCTCTGCCTCCCAAAATGCTGGGATTACAGGTGTGAGCCACTGCGCCCAGCCTCTTTTCATATTTTTAATAATGAATGATCATTTCTTGCCAAAATTTTCTACTCTGAGGTGATTGGGATAATTCTGTTGCAAAAACATTAACATTTAGTATGACTCTTTTTTACTATATTCTTGCAGTTAGTAACTGCAGCTATCTTGCTATTTTGTGCTTTATTTTTGTTTATGCCAGTCTTAAAGATCCAGATTTCTGGATCTTTAATTAAAAAAAAAAAAAAAAGAACACCAAAAAAAAAAAATTGGAAACCATTGACAAGAAAAGGAGACCTGTGTTTCAGGAAGGTAGCCCAAGAGGAAATAGAAAGCAAGGACTGGGATGGCAAAAATAAAAGGCACGTTGGGATGCTCTATTGATGTCAGCATTGATGAAACATTAATGGAGGGTTGGTGCTAATGCAAAAACTGGCTGTGATTCTCAAGTAGGAGGGAGCCTCTTCCTGCAACCCAGGAGTCCTGTATCTTAGAAAGCTTTTTCAAATCCCATGTGTCCACTCACTGCCATACTCTGATACTCTCTGCTGTTACTGCCTTTGAGGATCGTTGCCAAGATGAGGAGCCCCTGTTTTCTAAGGGCAGTCATTTGGATCCTTTAAAATCAAAAGCTGAACCATGAAGTAGAGAAATATTAGAAGCAGAACAGTGGAAGGAAAGGGCTGAATCAAAAATTACTTAGGGCTGCTCTGCCTATGGAGTAGCCGTTCTTTTCTTCCTTTACTTTCTTAATAAACTTGCTTTCACTTAAAAAAAAAATTACTTAGAAAGTCAAGTGAAATAACTAGGAAGACGGTGAAGCTACTAACAGTAGTGAAATCAGGAAGAAAACTGAGGTTGTTGATTTTTTTCCCCAAGTTTGCCGTAGAGACGGCTAATTGCTAAGTAGATTTAGACTAGCAAAAGCTCATTTAGCATGTACACAGTATGTTTTTCTATATTGCTAGATGTTTCAAAACTCATAACTCTTGGCCGGGCATGGTGGCTCATCCCTGTAATCCCAACACTTGAGGGGCTGAGGTGGGAGGATCACTTGAGCTTCAGGAGTTCAAGACCAGCCTGGGCAGCATAGCAAGACCCTGTCTCTGCAAAAAATTTAAAAATTAGCCAGACATGGTGGCACACACCTGTAGTCCCAGCTACTCAGGAAGCTGAGGTTGGAGGATCGCTTGAGCCCAGGAGGTCAAGGCTGCAGTGAACTATGATTGTGCTAGTGCACTCCAGCCTGGGCAACAGAGCGAGACTCTATCTTAAAAAGACACAAAAAACTCATAGATCTTTTGTTTATTATAAATTCGGAGGCAACTGTGCAGCAACAGCAGGCCTGAGAAGGTTGATGACTAAGCAGAGAGCATGGAAAAGATTCTATTCTTTAGGTAAAATGTGTTGTTCTGGTTTCCAGCAACTTCTTAACTCCACAGGAAATTGGATGACTCGTCGATGGTCCTTTGGGACTTGAAAGTTTCCAAAAGAGAGGGAGAAGGAAGCACAGCCAGAAATGGCTTTCACACTTTTTCAGACCTTCCCCTCTCTGACTCTCCCCAAGCCTCCCAGCCGGGTTCTCACGGGGAGTTTGCCATGGTACGTGGCACACATGGTTCAGTTAGTCCTTAGGAATTTTTCTCTCTTATTTTAAAATTCTTAGGCTAATACTGTCTTGAGTTGAATATGGTATCATTTTCTTATATTCCTGAGTAGGTGAAAAAAAAACCTGAGCAGCTAGTGAATGAATAAGTCAAAGAGTCTGTCAAAACGTAATTGTCCATTTTCTTATCCTTGACATCTTTTATCAGAGAAAAAGCCCAGCAGGATTATTAAGGAGGGCTAAAGAAAGCCTAAGCATGTAGTTTTCAGCATTAACTCTCACCCAAATTTCTGTCAAGCATTGGTTTTAATTCAGAAGTAAGTGTTTTTATTTAGGTTCTGTTTTCTAGGTCAACTGAACTTTCCTTTGATCTTCTTCCCTTGTAATGTGACTTCCAATTCCCAAAATGCATCACTGTGTTGGTCAGTGTCAAAGCCTTTGCCTGATTGCCTGTTTTCGGTGCTCTTTCTGCTTCATCTTTTACTTCCAGTTTTCTCTGTTCACCACACCCTCCTAAATCTCCCTCTTGCCTTGGTTTCAGAAGACTGCCTTTTTTCTCTTTCCTCTCTGACACTCATTTTCCAGTCTTCTATGCCTTTAGCCAGCGAGGGAGAAAGATAGGCATGGATTTGAATCTAAGCTCTGCCTGTAACTAGCAAATCAATGTCTCCAAGCCTCAGTTTTCTCATTTGTCAGACAAATGTGTTGTGAGGGGGCATTGGTTTCCTAGGGATGCCATAACACAGTGTCACAAGACTGGGTGGCTTAAACAACAGAAATGTATATTCTCACAGTTCCATAGGCTAGGAATCTCAGGGTAAGGTGTTGGCAGGGTTGGTTTCTGCTGAGGCCTCTCTCCTTGGTTTGGGATGGCTGTCTTCTCCCGGTGTCTTCACACCGTCATCCCTCTGTGCATGTGTGTGTTCTCATCTCTTCTTACAAGGACACCAGTCATATATGATGAGAGCCCACCCTCATGACCTCATTTAACCTTCATTACCTTTTTAAAGAGCACATCTCCACACACAGTGACTTGAAGTATGGAGTTATATCTTCAACATATGACTTTTGCAGAAACACAAATAAGCCCAAATTATAGAGGGCTAAAGTAAATAATGTAATGAGTGGTACTGGCACCACTTGGTTTTCCTTGTCTAGCCCCTGGTTGATACGTTTTTCTGGAGCACAGACTTAGACTCTCTTTATCTTGCCCATTCCTTTTTCTTTTCTTTTTCTTTTTTTTTTTTTGAGACATCATATACTTGGAGGTTTCAAATATTATGTGTGTGCAGTGACTCCCAAATTAATGTTTCAAGCTCCCTTCTTGCAGCTGAGTGCCAGACCACTTTTTCCAAGTGTCTGATGGGTGTCTCCACGTGGACATCGCACATGTGACTAATTCGCCTACAACCAAATGCTTTCACGCCTCTTCCCTATTGTTGTCGTTGGCAACACATCTACCTAGCTACCCAAGTGCAGGTGCCCGCATTTCTTTCCTCACTCTGCCTTTTCCGCTGCAGTCTCATTGATCACCAAGTGTAATTCAATATAGTCTTCTGTCACTAAATTTTCAGAGTGGTCAGTTCCATCCCTTTCTATCGACATTGTAACTTCTCAAGTTAAAACCTTCATCTTTTTTCTTTCACTTCGTTTTCCTGTGCTTTGTGTTGTCCATGTCCAGTAACTCTACCACAAGAGTTATTTTTCTAAAGCGCAATATGATCATTTCATTCATCCACTTAAATTTTTTAGTGTTCCCTTTTCATTGCAAAAAGATAAGTCCCTTAGCATGGCAACTCCTTCTTATCCAGGCCTGACCAACCTCTTCTGCCACGTGTAGCCACCTCCACCCACTGCCTGGAAAATACCTTGTTGCCCTTCTAAGATCCAGTTTGGTCCGGGTGCGGTGGCTCACACTTGGAATCCCCTCACTTTGGGAGGCCAAGGTAGGTGGATCACCTGAGGTTAGGAGTTCTAAACCAGCCTGGCCAACATAGTGAAACCCCATCTCTACTAAAAATACAAAAATTAGCTGGGCGTGGTGGCACATGCCTGTAATCCCAGCTACTCGGGAGGCTGAGACAGGAGAACTGTTTGAACCCAGAAGGCGGAGGTTGCATTGAACTGAGATCATGCCACTGAACTCCAGCCTGGGCGACATCAAGACTCTGTCTCAAAAAAAGATCCAATTTTATGCCTTCTTCTCTGTGAAGTATTCCTAGCTTTTTTTTTTCTTGGCAGTAAAATATCCATAACAGAAAGGTTACCATTTTAACCATTTTTAAATGTGTAATTCAGTGGTGTCATGTATATTCACAATGTTGAGCAATCACTAAGACTGTCTATTTCCAGAACTTTTTCATCACCCCAAACAGAAATTCTGTGGCTATTGCCCCTCTGTCCAGCCCCTGGTAACTGCTAAACAACTTTGTGTCTCTGTCTACTTAACCAATTCTAGGTATTTCATACAAGTGGAATCATGTAATATTTGTCCTTTTGTGTGGCTTATTTTGCTTAGCATAATGCGTTCAAGGTTCATCCATGTTGTAGCATGTATTGGCATTTCGTTCCTTTTGGTGGCTGAGTAATATTTCACAGTATGTATATATCACATTTTGTTTATCTTCATCAGTTGATGGGTACATGGGTTGTTTCCGCCTTCTGGCTATTGTGAAAAATACTGCTGTGGTAAACATTCATATACAAGTGTCTGTTGGGGTTCCTGTTTCCAATTCTTCTGGGTATATACCTAATAAGGTAGAATTGCTGGATTTTCCAGCTTCTTGAGTTACTAATTTCTTCCTCTTCCTTTTCCAAAGCACATTGCATGCGACCCTACTATGGTGTTTGACATAGCATATTGCAACTTATTGACACCCATATCTGTACCTCATTGGACTGTGTATAGCATATAGACAGCATATAGGCCACTGGTTGCTACTAAGGAGGTAGTCATACATTTACTGAATAATTAAATGAACGAATGAAGGAACAAGCACTCAAACTTGCCACTCATATTACAGTGTACATGGTGACTAAATACACGAAAGTGCCTGTTTATAATAAGCTTCTGAAGAGAAACAGTTTACTTATCCAGTAGTGTGGGGAAAAGTGCCCATTTTAGAGGCTAGACACTTTCATTGCGAGAAGAGGCTCCGTGGAACAGCTTAAATTATTTGAAATCCAGCCACAGTCTGAAATACAAACCACATGCAGTTCAAGTTTGTGGCATGCAGTTGAGTGACATTTTTACCTGAGATTAAAAAGGGCTACCAATAAAAAACATCAAATGAGATTTTTGCTCCTGCCTTTAGACATTCCGTCCAGCTGCTATGCTGATAGAACGATCGTCCGACTTTGGGAAAACCTGGGGCGTGTACAGATACTTCGCCTATGACTGTGAGGCCTCGTTTCCAGGCATTTCAACTGGCCCCATGAAAAAAGTCGATGACATAATTTGTGATTCCCGATATTCTGACATTGAACCCTCAACTGAAGGAGAGGTTTGTTTGCTTCTGTGTTTTACATTCTACTTGCAAATCTACTTTTTGATTATTGCAAAAATACCAGTTATTCTTGTTTCCATTTTTAGGTGATATTTCGTGCTTTAGATCCTGCTTTCAAAATAGAAGATCCTTATAGCCCGAGGATACAGAGTAAGTTCATTTTCAAATAAAAGTTTGTTTTTGTTTTTTGTTTTGTTTTGTTTTGTTTTGTTTGAGATGGAGTTTTGCTCTCGTTGCCCAGGCTAGAGTGTAATGGCGCAATCTTGGCTCATCGCAACCTCCCCCTTCCGGGTTCAAGTGATTCTCCTACCTCAGCCTCCCAAGTAGCTGGGATTACAGGCATGAGCCACCACGCCCAGCTAACTTTATATTTTTAGTAGAGATGGGGTTTCTCCATGTTGGTCAGGCTGGTCTTGAACTCCCAACCTCAGGTGATCCGCCCACCTCGGCCTCCCAAAGTGCTGGGATTAGAGGCTTGAGCCACTGCACCTGGCTCAAATAAAAGTTTTTGTTTTGTTTTGTTTTTTGAGACAGAGTTTCACTGTTATTGCCCACACTGGAGTGCAATGGCGTGATCTCGGCTCACTGCAACCTCCATCTCCCAGGTTCAAGCAATTCTCCTGCGCCTCAGCCTCCCGAGTAGCTGGGATTACAGGTGCCCACCACCACGCCCAGCTAGTTTTTTTGTATTTTAAGTAGCGACGGGGTTTCACCATGTTGGCCAGGCTAGTCTCAAATTCCTGACCTCAGGTGATCCACCCACCTTGGCCTCCCAAAGTGCTAGGATTACAGGCGTGAGCCAACGCGCCTGGCCCAAATAAAAGTTTTGATGGTAAACAGCAACCGTGGAATAAGTATTACTCGGAATCTAAATATTCGGTGCTAAATCTACCTTCTTCATTTTCCTTCTTTCTCTGCATTATCTGACCAGAGGGTCTTGAAATTAGCAATAATTACTCTCCACTGATAGAGAATACATTTACATCTGATATAAGATGTAAATACAATACATCCAATATAAGATTTAGAAGTTATCAAGTAATTATATTGATCATAATACCTTATTTTATTGCTCAGTACATTAATTAGGGTATATATTGGGCTTTTGTATCAAAGTGTCCCCACAAATCTAGTTGTTCAAATAAGATGAAAGTTTCTTTCTCTCTTATGAAACCCATCAAAGAGTTTTCTAGGGAAGAAATGTAGCTCAATTGCCATAATTAAACTTACCAGATAAAAATACAGGATGATGCCCAGTTACATTTGCAGATAAATCATTCTTTTTTTAAGCATAACTATATCCCATATACCCCATGTAATATTTGTGTTTAGTACAAATGTTTCCTGTGCAATATTTGTGGTTGGTATAACTATGTCCCATGTGATATTTGAGACACACTTTATCCTAAAAAATTATTGTTTATCTGCAATTCAAGTTGAACTGAGTGTTGTTTATATTTAACTATTTATTGTTAAATCTGGCAACCCTAGTTATAAGGCCACCCATGTTTCCAGGTTTATTCACATGGTTAGAGTTAGACCACCACCACCATGTCCTCATCTCAACTCAGGAGAAGAGGGAAGATGAGGCAAGCAAATTCCATTTAAAGAGGAGACGTAGGCCAGGTGCAGAGGCTCACTCCTGTAATCCCACCACTTTGGGAGGCCAAGGTGGGCGGATCACTTGAGGTCAGGAATTTGAGACTAGCCTGGCCAACATGGTGAAACTCTGTCTCTACTAAAAATACAAAAATTAGCTGGGTGTGGTGGCGCATGCCTGTAATCCCAGCTACTCAGGAGGCTGAGGCAGGAGAATTGCTTGAACCCAGGAGGCGGAGGTTGCAGTGAGCCAACATCGTGCCACTGCACTCCAGCCTGGGTGACAGAGCAAGACTCTGTCTCAAAAAACAAAAAAATGAGATGTGGAAGTTGTACATGTCACTTCTGCTCACATCTCATTGGCCAGAATTAGTCACATGGCTGTACTGCAGGAGACACTGGGAAACATCTCTAGGTGGTCATGTGCTCTACTAACACTCTTGGTGAGGGCTGCTACTATCAAAGGAAGAAGGGAAGAAAGAATACTGAAGAGAAATCAGAAGTCTCTGCCATACTCAGTATACTCAATAAAATGAGGGTTGCGTTTCCATTTAATAGAAGAATAAGCTGAAGCTTATAGAGTTGGATGTTATTACATAAGGTGATATGGCTATTAAATGGCAGTCAGATCTTGAATCCATATGTTACGGTGCTCAGTTCAGAGCTCTTTACCACATTCAACAACTGCTCTTATTACACAATTACATTTTAATCTTCTGGGGAGGCATGTATGGTAATTAAAAGAAAGGGCTCACCGGGTGCGGTGGCTCACGCCTGTAATCCCAGCACTTTGGGAGGCCGAGGCGGGTGGATCACGAGGTCAGGAGTTTGAGACCAGCCTGACCAACATGGCGAAACCCTGTCTCTACTTAAAACAGATAAGTTAGCTGGGTGTGGTGGTGCACACCTGTCACTTGAACCCGGGAGGTGGAGGTTACAGTGAGCCGAGATCACGCCATTGCACTCCAGCCTGGGTGACAGAGCGAGACTCTGTCTCCAAAAAAAAAAAGAAAAAAAAGGAAAAAAGAATGGGCTTTGGAGTCACAAAGTCCTGGATTTAAATGTGTTCATAAATCATAAATGTGTTCAGTAAATCAAAGCTGTTGCTACAGTTATTGCTGTTGATGTTGCTGTCGCCAGGGGCTCTGGTTTGAGTTTTGCACAGGACTAGTCCCAAATGTTGGAATGAAAGATGAGACTGCCTCTCCTGCTACTAAGGTGCAACCAGTTGAGTAGAGGCGGGGCTGATTCTTGCTGATCTCTCCCAGCTGCACAAGGCCCTATGTTTAACCAAGGCCCCAAGGAACTTCCAAACTTGAAGCATGGAAGAGTAGAGTGGAAGAAGTCCAGGGAATATTGCCAGAAAAATACTGCTTCCCCATTGAAATTAATGTTACATGTGACCCAGGCTGTCTCTGGTCTGTAATTTACTCATTCATTCTGTTGTAAAACAAATATTTAATAGATGTGTCCAGCTCTGCACCAATTTCTGAGTGAGCCATGAGGGCTTTCCTCCATGTCTCAAAATGCAGTTGTGAAAAATGTCCACATGGGCTCTGGGACAGATACCCCCTAAGTCCCTAAAAAGACTCAACCATCTGCCCCCTTGTAAGGTGAAATTTATGGGACTTGGGGGATGTGTTGTCTTTATTATTTTGATTCTTTTGTCTTTTGTTGTTAAATGGCATCGGAGAATCTTTTTCTATGTTATGGAAGCATGCATGTTAGCTGATCATGCTTTTGATTTAATTTGTAATCAAAGGAGCAAAATCTCTTTAGTTGTGTATTGTTGAGACCTCTGAGACTCACTTCAAAAGTGATTTGCCTCTTAGAATAGCAGTCAAGATGAGGCTTGCTTGTTAAATATGGCAGGAGAGAGTGGGGGGAGCGTATTTGCTCTACTGAGGTTTCCACAGAGGTCAGTTCAAGGGTTTCTAAATACTCCAGCTGCTCTTCAAGTTTATTGTTTGGCCTCTTGTCAATAGGTGCTTGTGCTCATTTTGTGCAGGAGGATTTGTGCAGGAGGAAGTGTTGGCGTTCATAACTGCCATTCATTTGGGGAGTACCACGGTTTCTCTGTTTAGTTTTTGAGTTTACAAAGAACCTAAGTTTAACACATGGACTTTCCCTTTCTACCCGCAGCCATTTCTGTAGCTTCATTGTAAGCTATGCATATATTAAAAGCATTTGAAATTGTATTTGGGCTTTGAAAGTATCTGATGCACTGGGCCACTACCATGTTGTCTTATGTTGTAAATTATAAGAATGCATAGACATAACTGACAGTAAAGAGCCATTTCAGAACTTGAGAGTGCAGACAGATGAATCAAACTCTGGGGATCCAGTTCAGCATGAAGAACTTAGTAACTCATGAAAACCCTGTGGAGAAGGTTGAACGGCTCTTGGTTTGTCTAGTTACTATAGAATGTAGTTGGTAGCCCAGCGTTTATAATAAGCATAAGTCTGCAGACCTAGGAAGAAGACGGAAAGATAAAATTGATTTACAAGTAACTTGTATTTGAGAAAAAATAATTTGCCCCACATCCTAATACTAAGCTTCTTTATGCTTATGTCACTATATAATATTGAAAAATGTGGAAATGCTTTGTGAAACTGGGACAAAAAAAGTTGTGGACCGAAATGTTGCTTAAAAACTTGAAATATTCTCTCCTTGGGTTATAGTTATTCTATAGCAGTAACACTATTTTGGTAACTTGAATGTCATTTAAGTGGTGGGAAATTTCAAATAGTATTTTCCCTTCCAAAAATAGAAACAAAAATATTTCTATTTTATAATAACAGTGAGAATTGGAGTGCTTTGATAAATCTTTTCCCACTTGAATGGAATTTTCTGATGTTGAAACTGACACTAATTGCTGTGGGAAGCGGAGGGCATTGTGCTACTTCAAATTACTGTCTGCCCGCAGGTTCCAGCAGTCATGCAGCTGCATTCTTACAATTTATCCACTTTCACACTTCTTCCTGAACAGTTGCTCTGCAAACAGACCCATCACAAAATAGATACTCTTTTTTGTTGTTGTTCAGGCAATTCTCCTGCCTCAACCTCCAGAGTAACTGGGATTACAGATTACAATTAGCCACCACACCTGGCTAATTTTTTTTTTTTTTTTGGAGACAGAGTTTTGCTCTTGTTGCCCGGGCTGGAGTGCAATGGCATGATCTCGGCTCACTGCAACCTCCGCCTCCCAGGTTCAAGCCTCAGTCTCCCTAGTAGCTGGAATTTCAGGCAGATGCCATGATGCCCAGCTAATTTTTGTATTTTTAGTAGAGACGGGGTTTCACCATGTTGATCAAGGCTGGTTTTGAACTTCTGACCTCAGGTGATCCGCCCACCTTGGCCTCCCAAAATGCTGGGATTACAGGTGTGAGCCACGCATGCCCGGCCTAATTTTTGTATTTTCGTAGAGATGGGGTTTTGCCACGTTGGCCAGGCTGGTCTCAAACTCCTGACCTCAAGTGATCCACCCGCCTTGGCCTCCCAAAGTGCTGTGATTACAGGTGTGAGCCACCATGCCCGGCCGACATTCTTATGAAACTGATGAGAGGGCAGCAAGCTTTCCTCTTTCCAGTCATGTTATGTTAGGCTTCATTATTGGAGTTCATTATTGCATCTAGATAATGCAAGATGGGGAACTTAAGCTATTTTCGTGTATCATGCCTTTCTCTAAAAAGAAATGATGCAAAAAACAAAAAAACAAAAAAACTTCTTGCTTGTCTGATCGTACTTTTCATCTTCTTGATGACCTTCTTAGATTTATTAAAAATTACCAACTTGAGAATCAAGTTTGTGAAACTGCATACTTTGGGAGATAACCTTCTGGATTCCAGAATGGAAATCAGAGAAAAGTATTATTATGCAGTTTATGATATGGTGGTTCGAGGAAATTGCTTCTGCTATGGTCATGCCAGTGAATGTGCCCCTGTGGATGGATTCAATGAAGAAGTGGAAGGAATGGTAAGTAAGCCCTCTGTGCACCTTTCTCCTTTGTATGGCTGGTTCTAAAATGCAAAGTCAAGCTAGTCTTACCTTAAGCCTTTTACATTTTCCGGGGGTTTTAGTTTTACAGAGTTACATTTAGCCCTTTGCACCATACAGGTTGTTGATTGTTGATTTTCTCTTTGAAGAGTTTCTTGGACACGGAGAATGTATAGACTACTCATTTCATAGACGATGAATTTTTGGAATTTGTTGCTTCAGGCTATTGCTAAAGTAGATATTTTAGTCAACAAGGATTAAAAAGTTGTCTAAATAACAATTGAGTCTGCCTTTACATTAAGGAAGATTAAAAACCACAATTATGCTAGAAGGCATAAATTGATCTCAACCCAAAGAAACGGATTTTTTTTTTTTTTTTTTTTGAGACAGAGTCTTGTTCTGTCGCTCAGACTGGAGTGCAGTGGTGCAATTTTGGCTCACTGCAACCTCCACCTCCTGGGTTCAAGCAGTTCTCGCGCCTCAGCCTCCCGAGTACCTGGAATTACAGGCCCACACCACCACGCCTGGCTAATTTTTGTGTTTTTAGTAGAGATGCGGTTTCACCATGTTGGCTAGGCTGATCTCAAACTCCTGGCCTCAAGTGATCCGCACACCTCAGCCTCCCAAAGTTCTGGGATTATAGGCATCAGCCACTGCGCTGGGCCAAAACTGGATTTTTTTTTTTTTTTTTTTTTTTTTTTTGAGATGGCGTTTTGCTCTTGTTGCCCAGGCTGGAGTGCAATGGTGTGATCTCACCCGCAACCTCCGCCTCCCAGGTTCAAGCAATTCTCCTGCCTCAGCGTCCCAAGTAGCTGGGATTACAGGCATGTGCCACCATGCCTGGTTAATTTTGTATTTTTAGTAGATACAGGGCTTCTCCATGTTGGTCAGGCTGGTCTCAAACTCCCGACCTCAGGTGATCCACCCGCCTCGGCCTCCCAAAGTGCTGGGATTACAGACGTGAGCCAATGTGCCCTGCCTACAGCTGGAAAATTTTAACCCACACCCATGGGATATCATTTTAGGGATCAAATGGAGTTGATTTCTTTCTCTCTTTTCCTCTTAATTCCATTCTTTTCCCACTTTTATGCCACGTTTGCAACTTACATTTTGAAATTTGGGATTCGGGTGATTTGCCAAATGGATAGATGTGTTTAAAGTATTCTACTAGTATCTAGAAGAATTCTTATAGACCTAGAGGATTTTAAAGCCAGATAGGATTTATGAGATCACCTAGACCAACTATTGGTGATAGAGGAGCCCGAGGATTAAGTAATTTACTAGAGAGCCCTAAGTAAATGAGCAGCAGGTGGGAGCTCAAGCCTCTCCTCACTGTGCCCAGGGTTCCTTTCACTAAGCCTCACCTCATGAAGGCTATGCTTACCTGCTGTTGCCTTTTCAAAGATTGTTAGTCCTTTTCAGAGAAGGTACAGGATTGAGTGTATTCAGCCCTTTAAAAACTTCTGCCTTCCCTTTACTCCAGTTAGAACTTCTGTTGCATAACAAAAGTTGAATTTTTGACAGAGCCTGAAGGGGAGGGAGGTATTTCTCTAATCTTATTGGTCTATCTTTCAGAGACTGCTAGGTAGATTATACTCCCTTTACAGCATAACAAATCAGCTGTGTAGCTAATGTCCTGTTACTGTCATGGGTCTCACAACATGTGCTGTTGATTCAGACACAATAGGGTCTTATGGTATGTACTTTGGAACTGGTTTTCAGTTTATGTAAAACTACCTGGTAATAACAGGACTTTAGTCTTCTGCTAACTGCATTCCCACCAAGGTGGGTCCAGGAGGGACCTGTCTGTCCTGTTCCTGAATTCCATTCTGTAGAAACTCTTGTGAAGGTGAGATGCCCATATACATGCATATTTAGTGAACCAAAAAGCCATAATTCATTTATCATTTATATGCCTCAAGGGTGGTAAGTATGCCTTACAGTGACACAGGCAAAATCGTGTATCATGGGCACTTCATCAAGCAAATTAATATATTTCTTTTTCAAGATCTTATATCTCCTTACGTAAAAAGGAAAAAGGAAAAAATAAATATAAGTGTGATAAATGATTACTTTTTTAAATTTTACTGTCATTCAAAGAAAAATTTAAGTGCTATGCCTGAAGTAAAAGAAACTAAAATAAGCTAGCTAACAAAAACCTTTTAAAATAAATGGTTATTTGGCTTATTGGTAAATCGTGCAGTAATATAAATTGGTTTCCAGGTAGTAGGTATGCATTTAGCTCTACATTATAACTTTTGTAGATTTCTATGACAATAGGTTTTTTTTAAAAAACCTCTTAAGTAACTTTTTTTCTTTTTTTCTTTTTTTTGATCTTAAGTAACTAATTTTGTTCATCTGGGTTCTTTTCATAGATAATAAAATACTTCTTGTGCATCCACTATGTAATAGGAACATTCTAGAAATGGGGCATGTAGCCATCAACAAGACAGACAACTCACTGCAGGGAGGGAGAAAATAAAAACAACCCTTTTCTGTGGTGAGCTAGAGATTAGTACGAAAAAGGGTTTTAAACTTTCAATTGATTATGGAGAAATGTGGCTATTCATACATCTCTTCCTTTGCTCTCTCCTGTTTTTATAACTTTCAAGGTTCATGGACACTGCATGTGCAGGCATAACACTAAGGGCTTAAATTGTGAACTCTGCATGGATTTCTACCATGATTTACCTTGGAGACCTGCTGAAGGCCGAAATAGCAACGCCTGTAAAAGTAAGTCTCTGATGAAGGAACATTTTTTTTTTCTTTTTTTCTTTTTTCTTTTTTTTTTTTTTTTTTTAAGACGGAGTCTCTCTCTGTCGCCCTGGCTGGAGTGCAGTGGCACTATCTCCGCTCACTGCAAGCTCCCCCTTCCGGGTTCATGCTATTTTCCTGCCTCAACCTCCCAAGTAGCTAGGACTACGGGTGTGATGGGACATTTTAAATCTATTCAGTCTCTAGTATCCATTTCCTAATTAGAGGTACTGTGACAGTATACTGTTATGCAGAGGGAAGAAAAGTTACTGTCTTTTTTCCAGCTTCACCCTGATACTCCTAGACAACCAACAATATGCATTCAGTTAAATAATTAATATTTACTAAGCAGCCCCTACGTGTTTGACACTGACCTGAGTAGTTTGGCAGCTACAGTAGAAAACTGAGGTGCTGTCCTTGACATTGTACCTGGTTTTTTTGTTTTTGTTTTTTTTCGTTTGTTTGTTTGTTTTTGTTGCCTAGGCTGGAGTGCAGTGGCACGGTCGGCTCACTGCAACCTCTGCCTCCCGGGTTCAAGCGATTCTCCTGGAGGAGCTGAGATTACAGGCGCGTGCCACCATGCCCTGCTAATTTGTTTTGTATTTTTAGTAGAGAAGGGGTTTCATCATGTTGGTCAGGCCGGTCTTGAACTCCTGACCTCAAATGATCCACCCACCTCGGCCTCCCAAATTCTGGGATTACAAGTGTGAGCCACCACACCAGGACTTCATTTGTACCTGTTTTTAAGACAAGATGACCACGAGAGAAAATGAAAGAAAAATATGACATGGTAGCTGATGAAGGTCTAAGAGATATGGAGTAGTGTTTTCCACCCTGTTTTTGTGCCAGCCCAGCTGCGACCTCTGGCATACCTCCCTCCATCCATCTCAGGGGTTTTATCTGGGTGGAGGTGTAACCAGCAACACCACTGCCCCTCCCCACTCCACACACAGTGATTCTGATACATGTCCTCCCCTTGAAGAGCAGCTCTGCCTTTGCCCCCACTGAGAAGGACTATTTGAGAAGTTCAGCAACCAGTGAGAGCTGGAGTGGTCAAGGCTTTGTAGGTAAAACCCAGATGGCCCTTGATGGATACTTAACTTGGAGAAGGAAGAAAGAAAAGAAGGAAGGGAGGGAGGGAGGGAGGAGGGAGGGAAGAGGGGAAGGAAGAGGGGGGAGGGGGAGGGGAGGAAGGAGAAGAAAGAAAAGGAAAAAAGAAGAAGGCAGGTGGAAGGGAGTTCGGGTGAGAACAACAACATGAAGCACAAGGTCGCAAGGACATTCTTGAAACCATCACAGAGTCCATGCTGGGAAGGATTACTCCAAGGTTTAGTTCAACCAGTGTATTGAGAACAGTACTCTGTTGGGTACCAAGGATGTGAGTAGATAAGACACAGTCCCTCTTCTGCAGGCTGTTGTGTTGCAGGGGGAGACAGGCAAGGTGGGAGGCTGGAGTGCAGAGCCCCAGGAGGGCCAGGCTGAGTCAAGCTTCCCTGTGCAAAGACAAGAATGGGATTGTTAAACCTGAAAGCAAGATGATTAAAGCTGGGTGGTGCCAAGATGACTCCCGAATGGGCTCACAGAGGGAAGTGCTGCACCCAGGGAGGCCAGCTAGCTGGCTGTTAAACAGACCTTCCTTCTCACTGTGTTCTGGCCTGGTGTGGTGGTGGTGGGAATATGGGAATACGGAGGAGGGACTCCATCCTCAGGCCTCACGGTCCTCGAAGCACGGAGCCCGTGGACAGGCTTTCCTAGCAGCACAGCATCTGGAAAGTCCCTTGCTGCAGTGTCCTTCCATCCAGTCCCACCCCGAGTGGACCAGAATGCGCCCTCAGTGGGACGGCAGCCATCCTCTGTCATACGCGTCCAAAGGGACTTTCCCTTAGAGGTTTTCATTTTTCATAGCCCATTCTCTTCCACAGAGGTCAGACAACTGTTTATTTCATAAAGCTCACATTTTTGAGGTTTCTCATCTACTTTAGGGTTTAAACAGTGTCATCAGTGGATGCATCCTTTTTCCCCAGGAGTCCTGCCTGTTGACTGCCATTTTGTCTGAACTTAGTCCCTGGTTTCCTAAATGATGTTCCTTCCTGCCACCCCCATCCTCCATTGGTCCATAGATTTAAAAGGCTTTTCTTGATGTTGCTCTTGTCACACAGAATGTAACTGCAATGAACATTCCAGCTCATGTCACTTTGACATGGCTGTTTACCTGGCCACGGGGAACGTCAGCGGAGGCGTGTGTGATGACTGTCAGCACAACACCATGGGGCGCAACTGTGAGCAATGCAAGCCGTTTTACTACCAGCACCCAGAGAGGGATATCCGAGATCCTAATTTCTGTGAACGTATGTTGGGAAATGTCACTATGTGGGACCTACTTCAGATTGCCTTCCAAATTGAATAGTCTGTAGTCTCGGAGCTCATAGTATGAGCAGCAAAACCAACATTGTTATTGTAGTTGCAGTCGAAGATGCTGGGAGTGGAATTCACTTGGTAGTTGTGCTGCTTTTAGTCGACTTTTGTGAGGTTTAGAGGTTTGAAGGGAATATATGTATTTATACAAAGATACATTGAGTTTCCTTCTGATTTTAACCTGGCGCTTTGCATTCTTCTCAGGATGTACATGTGACCCAGCTGGCTCTCAAAATGAGGGAATTTGTGACAGCTATACTGATTTTTCTACTGGTCTCATTGCTGGCCAGTGTCGGTGTAAATTACATGTGGAAGGAGAACATTGTGATGTTTGCAAAGAAGGCTTCTATGATTTAAGTGGTGAAGATCCATTTGGTTGTAAATGTAAGTCTCTTTGCTAAAAAGTTTGGGAGTTTTCTTGTCTTTGGGATTCCCATTTTATTTTGTAATTCTAAAGCCAGATTATTATTTGAAACTCATGTGGTCTGTGTTTCTCCACTTCATTTTGTTTTAATACAGCTTGTGCTTGCAATCCTCTGGGAACGATTCCTGGAGGGAATCCTTGTGATTCCGAGACAGGTCACTGCTACTGCAAGCGTCTGGTGACAGGACAGCATTGTGACCAGTGCCTGGTAAGTAAATCCTCATTACATGGGGATGGCTAGTTTGTGAGACTGACATGTTTTATTTTTTATTTTTATTTTTAATATACTTTAACTTCTAGGGTACATGTACACAACATGCAGGTTTGTTACATAGGTATACATGTGCCATGTTGGTGTGCTGCACCCATTAACTCGTCATTTACATTAGGTATTTCTCCTAATGCTATCCCTCCCACTCCCCCCACCCCACGACAGACCCCGGTGTGTGATGTTCCCCACCCTGTGTCCAAGTGATCTCATTGTTCAATTCCCACCTAGGAGTGAGAACGTGCAGTGTTTGGTTTTCTGTCCTTGGGATAGTTTGCTCAGAATGATGGTTCCCAGCTTCATCCATGTCCCTACAAAGGACATGAACTCATCCTTTTATATGGCTGCATAGAATTACATGGTGTATATGTGCCACATTTTCTTAATCCAGTCTGTCATTGATGGACATTTGGTTTGGCTCCAAGTCTTTGCTATTGTGAATAGTGCCACAATAAACATACGTGTGCATGTGTCTTTATAGCAGCATGATTTATAATCCTTTGGGTATATACCCAGTAATGGGATGGCTGGGTCAAATGGTATTTCTAGTTCTAGATCCTTGAGGAATCACCACATTGTCTTCCACAATGGTTGAACTAATTTACACTCCCACCAACAGTGTAAAAGTGCTATTTCTCCACATCCTCTCCAGCACCTGTTGGTTCATGACTTTTTAATGATCGCCATTCTAACTGGTGTGAGATGGTATCTCATTGAGGTTTTGATTTGCATTTCTCTGATGGCGAGTGATGATGAGCATTTTTTCATGTGTCTGTTGGCTGCATAAATGTCTTCTTTTGAGAAGTGTTCGTGTCCTTTGCCCACTTTTTGATAGGGTTTTTCTTTTTTTTTTCTTGTAAATTTGTTTGTTTTTTGTAGATTCTGGATATTAGCCCTTTGTCAGATGGGTAGATTGCAAAAATTTTCTCCCATTCTGTAGTTTGCCTGCTCACTCTGATGGTAGTTTCTTTCGTTGTGCAGAATCTCTTTAGTTTAATTAGATCCCATTTGTCAGTTTTGGCTTTTGTTGCCATTGCTTTTGGTGTTTTAGTCATGAAGTCCTTGCCCATGCCTATGTCCTCAGTGGTATTGCCTAGGTTTTCTTCCAGGGTTTTTATGGATTTAGGTCTTACATTTAAGTCTTTAATCCATCTTGAATTAATTTTTATATAAGGTGTAAGGAAGGGATCCAGTTTCAGCTTTCTACATGTGGCTAGCCAGTTTTCCCAGCACCATTTATTAAATAGGGAATCCGTTCTCCATTTCTTGTTTTTGTCAGGTTTGTCAAAGATCAGATGCTTGTAGATGTGTGGTATTTCTGAGGGTTCTGTTCTGTTCCATTGGTCTATATTTCGGTTTGGTACCAGTACTATGCTGTTTTGGTTACTGTAGCCTTGTAGTATAGTTTGAAGTCAGGCAGCATGATGCCTCCAGCTTTGTTCTTTTGGCTTAGGATTGTCTTGGCAGTGTGGGCTCCTTTTTGGTTCCATATGAACTTTAAAGTAGTTTTTTCCAATTCTGTGAAGAAAGTCATTGGTGGCTTGATGGGGATGGCATTGAATCTATAAATTACCTTGGGCATGGAATGTTCTTCCATTTGTTTGTGTCCTCTTATTTTGTTGAGCAGTGGTTTGTAGTTCTCCTTGAAGAGGTCCTTCACATCCTTTGTAAGTTGGATTCCTAGGTATTTTATTCTCTTTGAAGCAATAGTGAATGGGAGTTCACTCACGATTTGGCCTCTGTCTGTTACTGGTGTATAGGAATGTTTGTGATTTTTGCACATTGATTTTTGTATACGGAGACTTTGCTGAAGTTGCTTATCAGCTTAAGGAGATTTTGGGTTGGGACGATGGGGTTTTCTAAATATACAATCATGTCATCTGCAAACAGGGACAATTTGACTTCTTCTTTTCCTAATTGAATACCTTTTATTTCTTTCTCCTGCCTGATTGTCCTGGCCAAAACTTCCAACACTGCATTGAATAGGAGTGGTGAGAGAGGGCATCCCTGTCTTGTGCCAGTTTTCAAAGGGAATGCTTCCAGTTTTTGCCCATTCAGTATGATATTGGCTGTGGGTTTGTCATAAATCGCTCTTATTATTTTGAGAAACATCCCATCAATATCTAGTTTATTGAGAGTTTTTAGCATGAAGGGCTGTTGAATTTTGTCAAAGGCCTTTTCTGCATCTATTGAGATAATCATGTGGTGTTTGTCTTTGGTTCTGTTTGTACGATGGATTACGTTTATTGATTTGCTTTTTGATATGCTGTTGAATTCAGTTTGCCAGTATTTTATTGAGGATTCTCGCATCAATGTTCATCAGGGATATTGGTCTAAAATTCTCCTTTTTTTGTTGTGTGTCTGTCAGGCTTTTGTATCAGGATGATGCTGGCCTCATAAAATGAGTTAGGGAGGATTCCCTCTTTTTCTATTGATTGGAATAGTTTCAGAAGGAATGGTACCAGCTCCTCTTTGTACCTCTGGTAGAATTCGGCTGTGAATCCATCTGGTCCTGGATTTTTTCGTTGGTAGGCTATTAATTATTGCCTCAATTTCAGAGCCTGCTATTGGTCTATTCAGGGATTCAACTCCTTCCTGGTTTAGTCTTGGGAGAGTGTATGTGTCCAGGAATTTATCCATTTCTTCTAGATTTTCTAGTTTATGTGCGTAGAGGTGTTTATAGTATTCTCTGATGGTAGTTTATATTTCTGTGGGATCAGTGGTGATATCCCCTTTATCATTTTTTATTGCATCTATTTCATTCTTTTCTCTTTTCTTCTTTATTAGTCTTGCTAGCAGTCTATCAATTTTGTTGATCTTTTCAAAAAAACAGCTCCTGGATTCATTGATTTTTTGAAGGGTTTTTTGGTGTCTGTATCTTCTTCAGTTCTGCTCTGATGGTCTTAGTTGTTTCTTGCCTTCTGCTAGCTTTTGAATGTGTTTGCTCTTGCTTCTCTAGTTCTTTTAATTGTGATGTTTGGGTGTCGATTTTAGATCTTTCCTGCTTTCTCTTGTGAGCATTTAGTGTTATAAGTTTCCCTCTACACACTGCTTTACATGTGTCCCAGAGATTCTGGTATGTTCTGTCTTTGTTCTCATTGGTTTCAAAGAACATCTTTATTTCTGCCTTCATTTGGTTATTTACACAGTAGTCATTCAGGAGCAGGTTGTTCAGTTTCCATGTAGTTGAGCGGTTTTGATTGAGTTTCTTAGTCCCGAGTTCTAGTTTGATTGCACTGTGGTCTGAGAGACAGTTTGTTATAATTTCTGTTCTTTTACATTTGCTGAGGAGTGCTGTACTTCCAACTATGTGTTCAATTTTGGAATAAGTGCGATGTGGTGCTGAGAAGAATGTATATTCTGTTGATTTGGGGTGGAGAGTTCTGTAGATGTCTATTAGGGCTGCTTGATGCAGAGCTGAGTTCAATTCCTGGATATCGTTGTTAACTTTCTGTCTCGTTGATCTGTCTAATGTTGACAGTGGGGTGTTAAAATCTCCCATTATTATTTGGTGGGAGTCTAAGTCTCTTTGTAGGTCTCTAAGGACTTGCTTTATGAATCTGGGTGCTCCTGTATTGGGTGCATATATATTTAGCATAGTTAGCTTTTCTTGGTGAAATGATCCCTTTACCATTATGTAATGGCCTTCTTTGTCTCTTTTGATCTTTGTTAGTTTAAAGTCTGTTTTATCAGTGACTAGGATTGCAACCCCTGCTTTTTTTTTTTTTTGTTTTCCATTTGCTTGGTAGATCTTCTTCCGTCCCTTTATTTTGAACCTATGTGTATCTCTGCACATGAGATGGGTCTTCTGAATACAGCACACTGATGGGTCCTGACTTTATCCAATTTGCCAGTCTGTGTTTTTTAAATGGAGCATTTAGCCCATTTACATTTAAGGTTAATATTGTTATGTGTGAATTTGATCCTGTCATTATGATGTTAGCTGGTTATTTTGCTCGTTAGTTGATGTAGTTTGTTCCTAGCATCAATGGCCTTTACAATTTGTCATGTTTTCTCAGTGGCTGGTACCGGTTGTTCCTTTCCATGTTTAGTGCCTCCTTCAGGAGCTCTTGTAAGGCAGGCCTAGTGGTGACATAATCCCTCAGCATTTGCTTGTCTATAAAGGATTTTATTTCTCCTTCACCTATGAAGCTTAGTTTCGCTGGATATGAAATTCTGGGTTGAAAATTCTTTTCTTTAAGAATGTTGAATATTGGCCCCCACTCTCTTCTGGCTTGTAGAGTTCTGCCGAGAGATCTGCTGTTAGTCTGATGGGCTTCCCTTTGTGGGTAACCCGACCTTTCTCTCTGGCTGCCCTGAACGTTTTTTCCTTCATTTTAACTTTGGTGATTCTGACAATTATGTGTCTTGGAGTTGCTTTTCTCGAGGAGTATCTCTGTGGTGTTGTCTGTATTTCCTGAATTTGAATGTTGGCCTGCCTTACTAGGTTGGGGAAGTTCTCCTGGATAATATCCTGAAGAGTGTTTTCCAACTTGGTTCCATTCTCCCCATCACTTTCAGGTACACCAATCAAATGTAGATTTGGTCTTTTCACATAGTCCCATATTTCTTGGAGGCTTTGTTCATTTCTTTTTACTCTTTTTCCTCATTTGATCGCTTCATTTCATTCATTTGATCTTCAGTCACTGATATCCTTTCTTCCACTTGATCGAATCAGCTGCTGAAGCTTGTGCATGCGTCACGTAGTTCTCGTGCATGGTTTTCAGCTCCATCACGTCATTTAAGGTCTTCTCTGCGCTGTTTATTCTAGTTAACCATTCATCTAATCTTTTCTCAAGGTTTTTAGCTTCTTTGCGATGGGTTCAAACATCCTCCTTTAGCTCGGAGAAGTTTGTTATTACCGACCTTCTGAGGCCTACTTCTGTCAACTCGTCGAAGTCATTCTCTGTCCAGCTTTGTTCCGTTGCTGGCAAGGAGCTGTGTTCCTTTAGAGAAGAAGAGGCACTCTGATTTTTAGAATTTTCAGCTTTTCTGCTCTGGTTTCTCCCCATTTTTTTATCTACCTTTCGTCTTTGATGATGGTGACATACAAATGAGGTTTTGGTGTGGATGTCCTTTCTGTTCATTAGTTTTCCTTTTAACAGTCAGGACCCTCAGCTGCAGGTCTGCTGGAGTTTGCTGGAGGTCCACTCCAGACCCTGTTTGCCTGGGTATCACCAGCGGAGGCTGCAGAATAGCAAATGTTGCTGCCTGAAGATTTCTCTGGAAGCTTTGTCTCAGAGGGGCACCCGGCTGTATGAGGTATCAGTCAGCCCCTACTGGGAGGTGTCTCCCAGTTAGGCTACTCAGGGGTCAGGGACCCACTTGAGGAGACAGTCTGTCCATTCTCAGATCTCAAACTCCATGCTGGGAGAACCAGTATTCTCTTCAAAGCTGTCAGACAAGGATGTTTAAGTCTGCAGATTTCTGCTGCCTTTTGTTCAGCTACGCCCTGCCCCCAGAGGTGGAGTCTACAGAGGCAGGCAGACCTCCTTGAGCTGCGGTGGGCTTTGCTTACCTACTCAAGCCTCAGCAATGGCAGACACCCCTCCCCCAGCCTTGCTGCCGCCTTGCAGTTCTATCTCAGACTGCTATGCTAGCAGTGAGCAAGGCTCCATGGGCGTGGGACTCTCCAAGCCAGGTGCTGGATATAATCTCCTGGTGTGCCATTTGCTAAGACCGTTGGAAAAGCACAGTATTAAGGTGGGAGTGTCCCGATTTTCCAGGTACCCTCTGTCACGGCTTCCCTTGGCTAGGAAAGGGAATTCCCCAACCCCTTGTGCTTCCCAGGTGAGAAGATGCCCCGCCCTGCTTCGGCTCATACTCTGTGGGCTGCACCCACTGTCCAACAAGCCCCAGTGATATGAACCCAGTACCTCAGTTGGAAATGCAGAAATCACCCGTCTCTGCATTGCTCACGCTGGGAGCTGTAGACTGGAACTGTTCCTATTCGGCCATCTTGGAACCAGATCTTCGAGGATGACATGTTTTAATAGAGAAAGCTTTTTGCCATTGTAGAGTCTACCATCACCCTCACATGTACATGTTAAAAGACATGAGTAGACAATTCACACAATAGGAATTACTAATGGATAATTTGACAAGATGTTCACCGTCACTGTTAGAAGTGTAAAGTAAAGCCACAATAAAATACCGCTTTTATAGACACAATTAACACAAGTTTTTAAAAATGGGAATGCTTACTATTAGGACATCATGAGGTACTGGTACTTCTTGGCTGCTGATGGGAATCCACATTGGTTTGTACTTTTGTGAAAAGCATTTTGGAGATACGTATCAGTAGCTTATAGAAATGTGCATACCCTTTGACCCAGTAATCCCACTTTATTCTAATGAAATAATCAGAAAATTGGACAAAGATTTATTCACCAGAAGACTCATTGCATCTTTTATTAATCATAGCAGAAGACTTGGAAACAACAGTGGAAAAATAGTTAAGTAAGTGTGGGGACTTCTATACAATGTAATATTTGGTTGCCACTGAAAATGACAATAACATCAGGAAATGCTCATGCTGCTTGCTATATTTAAAAAAAAAAAAACACAGGATGTGAATAGTGTCTTGATTATGTAGGAAATAAAATTCATCAAGGAAAACAAAATCTGGAAGGAAATACACCAAAAAGTTCACTGTAATAATTCTGAGTAGGAAAATTATGAGATAAGTTTTTAGAAATCTGTATTTTTAATAACATTGTTATACTTTCTCATTTAGGGAGGATTCACTAGCCCCAAATTATTATGACCATTAAATATGTATATTTATATATAATCCTAATACATTCTTAAAGGAGATTTCTGGAAGTCTAATTTAAATTGATGAGCCTGGTCGGGTGTGGTGGCTCATACTTGTAATTCCAGTGCTTTGGGTAGCCGAGGCAGGGGGAGTGCTTGAGGTCAGGAGTTTGAGACCAGCCTGGGCAACATGGCAAGAGCCCATCTCTAAAATTTTTAAAAATCATAAATAAAATAGGCCAGGCACAGTGGCTCATGCCTGTAATCCCAGTACTTTGGGAGGCTGACACAGGTGGATCACTTGTGGTCAGGAGTTCGAGACTAGCCTGGCCAACATGGTGAAACCCTCTCTCTACTAAAAAAATACAAAAATTAGCTGGGTGTGGTGGCACATGCCTGTAATCCCAGCTACTCGGGAGGCTGAGGCAGGAAAATTGCTTGAAACCAGGAAGTAGAGGTTGTAGTGAGCTGGGATCACACCACTGTACTCCAGCCTGGGTGACAGAGCAAGACTTGGTCTCAAAAAAATAAAAAAAGTAAATTGGTGAACCTGTTTTTATATACTCATTTTTGAAGTGCACAGAGCTCCTCTTCCCTATATAGATACTGTTCCATTTCTCTTTATTTCCATCTCTAGTGCTCTAAAGACTTGATTTCCTTACCACTCAGTTGTGAGAATAGTCGTAGCTGTATGCTATATTTCCACATAAATTCTTGGAGGGCTTTCTGTATGGGATTTATGACAGACTGAACTGAGGGCAAATTTAAAGGCCTGCCAAACACTTACCATACTTCTCTTACAGCCAGAGTAATTCTAATGAGGAAAGTTGGTATCTTTACTGCTTGCTCTCATTAGTTGTCGAATGGAGGTTATCTGTAGGGCAAAGCAGCTAGGCTGTGACCTGGCATGATCACGTGATTGTGGACGGCTCTCCAACTCCAGTGCCTGCAGCTCAGGTTCCTTCATTTCAGAATACTGCTGCCTTTTGTTGGCTTTCTGCTTTAATGATGAAAATGAGCATTTGATGGAACAGCCGAAACACGATTTAACTTGCTCCTTGCTGAATCTATTGTATAATTACAGAAACCTACTGTTACATGTTTCATGTTCTGTTCTGCAGCCAGAGCACTGGGGCTTAAGCAATGATTTGGATGGATGTCGACCATGTGACTGTGACCTTGGGGGAGCGTTAAACAATAGGTAAGTGGAGCTCCACCTATGCTCTTGTCCTCAGCCTTCCAGGAAAGTCGTGACTTCTAGGAATGAGTGACATTCAATTGTTTCTCAAAAAGATATGCAAAATATATTTTTATATGTCTTGATAAATGTGTGTAGGTACCTCTATGGACTAGATTCCCAGTGATGGAACTGCTAAGTCAAAGTACATATGTATTGTTAATTTTAATAGAGAATGTTAGATTGTTCCAGACATATTGAACTAGTCTATTTTCCTATCAGTTACAAAAGTACCTTCTCCCCCATCCCCAGCAACAGTTGTTATCATCAACCATTTTATTTTTCAACAGTCTAAAAACATGGAAAATGGACTCCTGTTTTAATTTGTGTAGAGAATCTTTTCATTTTCTTTTTTTTTGCAACTTCCAAACCCATTAATGAAAATTACATAAAATAATGTTTAGCTCCTTAAATACGCTAGTATTCCTTGAATAAATGAAGCATAAAGCTCCACCAGAAGCTATCAGAACACACATTTGGCAAGATGTTAAATCTGTGGGAGTTTAACCACCTTCAAGTCAAAGAGAATGTTGGTCTCTGTTCCTGGCTCAGAGTCAGAACATCTGGAACAGATAGTGTAAGTGACTGCTGAGAGAATAGACAGATGTTTCCCTGTGACCTTGAGTCTTCCCAGAGAGAACACTCTGAATTCATTGAGCAAGCTTCATGTACTCAAAAACGGACTTTCTTTCCCAATTATTTCCCAACACCATAGAAGTCTGCTGGGAAGGAATGAGGTTGTCAGCAGCAAGAACATGTTGTGTTTGTCCTCTTTATTTGGGTTTGTTCTGTTCGAGGTCGTGCCATAGACTCAGTACAGCATGTAGCCTCTGAAATCCAGTGTGAATTTCTGTTCTTAGAAAACCTCCAGAGACGAGGAAGCTAGGATAATTCCATAAAAGCAGGGAAGAAGACAGAATGCTGTCTGCTTGTGGAATCGCTTTTCTGACTTTCCTTTGTGACTCCCAGAACACATGTTGAATCCTTTAGTAAATGACTCCTCCATTCAAAGCTGTCATCACTCCTAAAGTCCTTCTTGATGAGATGAAAGTGGCATAGCAGTTCCCCAAATTATGTCATAAACTCAGGAATGTCCTATGGTTCTTAACCCTAAGTAATTTTTGTTCCTACACTCCCTTCCTCTTTTTCTCTATTCCACACACACTTCCTGTCTGTCTCCACCCACGGACAGGCCCTAGCCTGCCCTCTAATCTCTCCTGCAAAAATGTATAAAAACCAGAATGTATTCAACCAGAGAGTTTGGGAAGCAAAATTATCTAGTAAAGATCTTTAAAGCAGGTAATCATCTGATCTTTCCAGCATGATTGATGGGATGCCCTATCTTTAAGAATCATTGGTGGAGGGGCAAAAAAGAACATTTAAACATGCCTTCTAGTCTGGTGACTCCAGAGTGTTTTATGGTGATCCTTTGCAAACTTGTTTTCCCTCAAGAGGAATTTCCCCAAGGAGCCCCTTAGGCAACTGAAGCACTGATTCTGCTGGGAGATCTGCACACATGCCACTGGGGAAATATTTGCTGGATGATTGGTTTGTTGCAATCACTCATCAAAACCTTTTACCTGATAATATTTCTTTGCTTTGCCTTGGATACACAGTAGGTACTGAATAAATGCTGATTGAGTAGAAGAATTAAAAAATAAAATATTTCTAAGATGTTAAAAACTAGATATGTATTCGTTAGGAGAGGCAATCTCTAAATGTGATCCCAGACACTCCTTAGTTACTTTGGTGAGGGACAGAATTAAGCATAAAAATCACTGGAAGTGGTAAAAGCTTTAAGATGTGTCGTACAGTGAGCCGAATGGATTTTTGGTAGTATGACAAAAGTTTAATAATCCATGTCTATTACATTGACAACTAACCTGAACTTTGGAATACTAAAGAAGTGGCCAGGCATGTTGGCTCACGCCTGTAATCCTAGCACTTTGGGAGGCCAAGGCAGCCAGATCACCTGAGGTCAGGAGTTCGAGACCAGCCTGGCCAACATGGTGAAACCCCGTCTCTACTAAAAATACAAAAATTAGCCAGGTGTGGTGGCACCTGCCTGTAATCTCAGCTACTCAGGAGGCTGAGGCAGGGAGAATCGCCTGAATCTGGAAAACAGAGGTTGCAGTGAGCCGAGATCACACGATTGTACTCCAGCCTGGGCGACAGAGTAAGACTCTATCTCAAAACAAAAAAGTAAGACCTAATTAATTTAAATAATGTAACGGAAGCCAAGTTAATGAAGTTTTGCCTAGTAGATTACCTGTTTTAATGAAAAAGAATTGGCAGTGGTTGCTAGGTAAATGCTACTTGTAAATGTTTAATAACATTGAAAAATATAAACATTTTTACAGCATCCTTCAAAACTATTTTAACAATGAAATGTAGAGTTTTCATATCTGACTTGAAGCCCATCCCCCCCCTTTTTTTTTTTGAGGCAGAGTCTCGCTTTGTCACCTAGACTGGGGTGCAGTGGCGTGATCTCAGCTGACTACAACCTCCGCCTTCTGGGTTCAAGCAGTTTTCCCACCTCAGCCTCCCGAGTAGCTGGGTCTACAGGTGCCAGCTACAACACTCAGCTAATTTTTGTATTTTTAGTAGAGATGGCGTTTCACCATGTTGGTCAGGCTAGTCTTGAACTCCTGACCTTAAGTGATCTGCCTGCCTCAACCTCCCAAAGTACTGGGATTATAGGCTTGAGCCACCATGCCTGACTCCACCTCTTTTTTGAACTTACCATGCTGAAGCCCCGAACCCTCCCTTGATGCATTACTTCTGCATCTCTTTTAACATTTATTTTGCTCTTACAGTTGTATTAAAAAGGTCTCTTTGGACAGGGATTAATGTCGTCTTTGTTTTTGCATCTCACTTGGCACCCAGCACGGTGGACCTGGCAGGTGCTCAATAAATAAGGGACTAAAATTTATTGTGCTTCAAGTCCAGAACAGAAGTTAGTAGATATTTTTATCATTGTATTGAATGACTATGGTATAGCTAAGCCTTTGTTAATTATAATCATGTACTGCATAATAACATTTCGGTCAAGGATGGACCACACATACAATGGTGGTCCCATAAGATACTGTATTTTAACTGTAGCTTTTCTACATTTTGATATGGTTGAATACACAAATCCATGCCGTTGTGTTACAATTGCCTGTGGTATTCAATACAGTAATATGCTGTACAGGTTTGTACCTTAGGAGCAATAGGCTATGCTATACAGCCTGGGTGTGTAGTAAGCTATGTCATCTAGGTTTGTGTAGGTACACTCTATGATGGTCACACAACAACAACATTGTCTAACAACACATTTCTCAGAACATATCCCCATCATGACTATACCGTGATAGAACAGGATTATAGAACATAGGTCCTACCGAAAAGGAAGTGTCCTAGTTGGGGGTGGGGAGGAATGCCACCCTGAGAAAATGAATGGTGCTGACTGAACACTGTGGTTGGTTATTATGAATGATGCTTTTTATGCTTTAATATTTTTCTGCCTAATTCCTTAGTAATAGAGAAAGGTTAAAATTCCATTTTCCCTATTCATCACCATTTAAATGAAATGGAATTTTTAAATGTTGTCAATTTCTATATTTGTGATAAATCTGTTTTGTGTTTTTTTGTTTTTTTGTTTTTTTGAGATGGAGTCTCGCTCTGTTGCCCAGGCTGGAGTGCAGTGGCACCATCTCGGCTCACTGCAAGCTCCGCCTCCCGGGTTCATGCCATTCTCCTGCCTCAGGGTCCCAAGTAGCTGGGACTACAGGCATCTGCCACCACACCAGGATAATTTTTTGTATTTTTAGTAGAGACGGGGTTTCACCGTGTTAGCCAGAATGGTCTCGATCTCCTGACCTCATGATCTGCCCGCCTCGGCCTCCCAAAGTGCTGGGATTACAGGCATGAGCCACCACACCCAGCCATAAATCTATTTTTTTAAGAAATAATCTTGGCCTTCACCCACTGAGAAGACATAGGGCCTATATTAGTTTTCTGTTGCTGCCATAACAAATGACCACAATTTGGTTGTTTAAAACAATATGTTTATTATTTTCCAGTTCTATGTGTCAAATACAGTCTCAGTGGACCAAAATCTCCATGTTGGTAGGGCTGCAATGTTTTCTGAAGGCTCTAAAGGAGAATCTGTTTCCAGCTCATTTGGGTTGTTGGCAGCATTCTGCTCCTTGCAGTCATAGGCTCAGGTTCCCCTTCTTTTGCTGGCTGTCATCTAAGGGCTATTCTTGGCCTCTAGAGCTACCCACATTCCTCGACTCATGGTCCCCTCTCTCCATCTTCAAAGCCACCACTAGGTCAAATCCTTCTCATGGCACAGCTCTCTGACCCAGTTACTTCTGTGCCTGCCTCTCCAACTTTTAAGAATTTATCTGATTAGATTGGGCCCACCCAGATCATCCAATAGTCTCTCCATCTCAAGATCCTTCCCTTAATCACATCTGCAAAGTCCCTTTTGCCATGTGAGGTACCATCCCACAGATAACAGGGATGAGGATGTGGACATCTTTGGGGTCCATTATTCTGCCTCACACAGGGCCTTACTTATTTTATGTCCTTATTGTCCCTTACTGATTTAATGAATTGAATCTCTAGTTTACAGAGAAATTTGTAGAGAATACATAAAACTTTAAACTGTACCATTTCTATCAGATGTGATTTTTACTTGAACACAGGAGACAGTAATTACATGGAATAAATCATTGGTATCACAGTGAAGAAGCTAGGATTTGAGCTTGAGTTTTGAAAGCTGAGATTTGAAAGGTGCAAATGGTAAGCAGGGGAGGGCCTCCTAGCTGGGAGGGAAAAGATGGGTAAAGGCACAGAGATGGGAATGACTGTAGCAAGGTCGAGATCTGGCCTGTGACCATCTCTGCTCACATTCCCCCATCACCCTCTTTGCTCTTGTTATTCCTGTCCTCTCTCTCCCTGTCAAGTCCTCTCCAGGCTTTAAGGACACCTCTTTCATGATGCCTCCCTCAGTCTCCTCAATCAGATGAATCATACCTTCTTCTCCCATAGTGCTTTGCTTGTAACTCTATCAATGCATAGGTCCTTACTGCATTTTGATTTGTTGCATTGGTTAATTTCTTTATTGTTTATCCCCAATTAGACTGTAAGTTCTTTAGGACAGGGACTTTTTTTTTTTTTTTTTTCTATTTCTCTTTCTGTATATCATTTAGCCAGAAATAATAGACTTACTGAGGAATAAGGATTCATTCAGAACAAAGTTCACAATGGACTAAAATGTGAGGGTACCTGCACTGGGAAGCAAGGCTGCTAGGGCCAATATTTGCTCAGTAAATATTTGCTGAAGAGTATGAGGAGTGTGGCTCATTGGAAAGCAAAGAGTCGGCACCAGAAAGAGAAGCCGTTTTCAGAGGATGGGTTATGGAGGCTGCAGAAAGCCAGGCAGAGGGCATCATAACTTGATATCATAAGAAACAATTGTGGGTTTTTGTGAAATAATGCAAGCAGTGCTGTGGGAAGATCGGTTAGCCCATGGTAGACAGGATGGACTAAGCAGAAGAAGAAGAGTTTGAGAGGTCAGTTTAGGAGACTGTTAGAGTAACAGGTATGGGGTGATGCCATCCTGGATGGAGGCAGTGGCAATGACAGTGAGAGGAAGCTGCTAAGTTGAGAAACATTTTGAAGTAAAACTTGAATATTGGGATAAAGGTAAGAGAAGGTGATGTCTCTATACCATGAGAAGAATTTTAAATCTAGTGGCAGAAACAGCAGAGCTGAAGATAAGAAGTCAGTGTGGGAGGTGGTGATCTTTTTGGGACGAGATGAATTAGAGATGACAGCTGGCCAGTCCATGAAAATGTCCCATGGATGACTGAGAATAGAGAAGCAGAGCACAGCCAGCTGCTGGATCCTGAGAGCTGGAGGGTGAGGGCCATCTGCATAGCAAAGCCACGAGAATGAGTTCACTGAAGGAGCCAGTCTTGAAATTGGAGCCATGCCTATCTGTGATGACAATTCAAGCCTGTGGACAGAGACTTGTGATTGGCAGGGCCGCTGTTAAGGGAATTCCTTTCACATGATTGGCTCTCATGGAGCCATTCCTTGTTTAGAATTGTGCTGCAGATAGAGGCAACACTGGGAGACTGCTGGTGCCTTTGTCCTCACCTTCATTTGCTCGTTCTCTAATGGTTGCGCATGAAGGTCTAGTTGTTTTCTTCTTTGGTGGTTCACGTTTTGGATATTTGTTCTCTCAGTAAACATTTGGGGAGGAAATAATTTTCTTTTGTCCATATGATGTAATGTCTGATGCCTGAGTTTCTTAAAATAGCTTTTGTTCATGGACTGTGCCAAAAGAGGGCTAGGTCCTAATTGGAACAAGCTTTCCTCTCCTGGGAATTGGCTATGGGACGTTAAGAATTCCTATTCCTGGCTGGGCTCAGTGGCTCACGCCTGTAATCCCAACACTTTGGGAAGCTGAGGCGGGCAGATCACGAGGTCAGGAAATCGAGACCGGCCTGGCCAATATGGTAAAACCCAGTCTCTACTAAAAATACAAAAATTAGCCGGGTGTAGTGGCGGGCGCCTATAGTCCCAGCTACTCTGGAGGCTGAGGTGGGAGAATAGCTTGAACCCAAGAGGTGGAGGTTGCAGTGAACCGAGATCCTTCACTGTACTCCAGCCTGGGCGACAGAGCGAGACTCCGTCTCAAAAGCAAAAACAAACAAACAAAAAAATAATTCCTATTCCTGTAGTATAACAATATGATACACAGAAAGAGGACTTCAGCTATGCTGTGGCAGGGCTGTTTAGGATTTTATTTTATATATTTATTTATTTTGAGATGAAGTCTTGCTCTGTCTGGAGTGCAATGGCATGATCTCGGCTCACTGCAACTCCCACCTCCCGAGTTCAAGTGATTCTTTTGTCTCAGCCTCCCAAGTAGCTGAGATTACAGGTGTGTGCCCCCACACCTGGCTAATTTTTTGTATTTTAAGTAGAGACGGGGTTTCACCATGTTGGCCAGGCTGGTCTCAAACTCCTGACCTCAGGTGATCCACCCGCCTTGGCCTCCCAAAGTGTGGGATTACAGACGTGAGCCACTGCACACCCAGCCTTGGGACATTTTTAATAAGCCTGTGAGTGCAAAGTCTTCCTGTGAGTTGCAACTTGCCTTAGGTACCTTATTTGAAACTTTGGGATGGGAAAAAAAGAATCTTGAGAAGGGGTTAAAGTAACAATTCCAAACCACAGCTCATCTTTAAGTGAAGTAAAAATGGATACATGTAATTTGAGTTTTATTTTGTATACAAAATTATGATACTAATAAAAAGGACATAAGCTGAGAACAGAAGTTTCACTCTAGTTGCCCAGGCTGGAGTGCAATGGGGTGAACTCAGCTCGCCTCAACCTCCACCTCCCGGTTCAAGCGATTCTCCTGCCTCAGCCTCCCGAGTAGCCGGGATTACAGGCATGTGCCACCATGCCTGGCTAATTTTGTATTTTTAGTAGAGACGGGGTTTCTCCATGTTGGTGAGGCTGGTCTTGAACTCCTGACCTCAAGTGATCCGCCTGCCTTGGCCTCCCAAAGTGCTGAGATTACAGGCATGAGCAACCGCGCCCAGCTGCATTTCTTATATTTAGCATAGCATAGCCAATGGAAAGGGGGAAGAGAGACACGAGATGCAGAAGTAAAAATCACAGAATTTGATTCCTAATGGAGGGTGAAGAAAGAATCTGGAGAACTTCTAATTTCTGACTTGGTTGACTCAGCAGGTGGTAGCACCTTCACCCTGATAGAGACCATGGGAGGGACTGAGGGCTTCTGTTTTAGATCCATTGGTTCAGGATGCCTCTGGGACAGCCAAGCTGGAGATGTTCTTCAGGGAGCTGGATATTTGAGCCTAAATCTCAGGAAATAAGCAAAAAATTTAAGATGCCAAAGCAAGAAAGTTTGGGATGTCGAAAACCTCCATGTGATGTGGATGGAGTGTCAGTCAAGAGAGGGCAAGGGAGGTAAAACAGAGAAGACCAGGTTCTCGGCCATGCTTTTGGAGTTTGGGATTAATCCATAGGCACTATTTTTTTCCACATATGTATTTTCTGAAGAAAACAAGAACATGCTATGTATTTGGCCCGGTGTACTGAGTAATGGCAGCTGTAGGGCTGCTTCTGGTGGGTTGACTCGGGTGACCATGAACTCAGTTGACCTGGCTCCTCCTCCCTTCCAGTTGCTCTGCAGAGTCAGGCCAGTGCTCATGTCGGCCTCACATGATTGGACGTCAGTGCAATGAAGTGGAACCTGGTTACTACTTTGCCACCCTGGATCACTACCTCTATGAAGCAGAGGAAGCCAACTTAAATATCTGGGGCCCGTGAGTAGGGGAGTGCGTGGCAGGTCGGTAAAGCAGTGTTTTGGGGTGTAGTGGAACACACATGCTTTGTAAAGAGTCCATTTCAGAAGCATTTTTATAGTTTTTTTTTTTTTTTTTTTTTTTGGAGACGGAGTCTGGCTCTGTCGCCCAGGCTGGAGTGCAGTGGCCGGATCTCAGCTCACTGCAAGCTCCTACTTCCTGGGTTCACGCCATTCTCCCCGCCTCTCAGCCTCCCGAAAGTAGCTGGGGGACTACAGGCTACCACCTCGGCCTCGCTAGTTTTGTATTTTTTTTTAGTAGAGACGGGTTTCACTGTTAGCCAGCATGGTCTCACCCTCCTGACCTCTGGATCCGCCTCCCATCCTCGGCCTCCCCAGTGCTGGGATTACAGGTTGATTAACAAGGCCCAGTCAAGATTTTTATAGCTTTCTTTGTCGCGAGCACAAAATAAGGATCAGGACCATGCCTTCGTGAGAACAGTCATATTTAAAGCTAAGTAAATCTATAACTCACAAATTGGCTTTGGAGCATTCACTGAAAAGGCTTTTGGTTGGTTGAAGAAATTTGTCTTTCCAAGAAACTTTTCTTCTCCCTACTTATGCTCCAAAGTTATCAACCTAACATGGTAAATACTGAGGCAAGGATATTGTTTCATCTATTCATCCCCAAATTTAATGACTTTAAATGTATGCCTGGTTCATGAGTTGGGGTGGGCTGAAACAGCTGGAGGCTGGCTGGGCATTTCTCTCCATACGACCTTTCTTTCTTTCTTTCTTTTGAGATGGAGTTTTGCTCTTGTTGCCCAGGCTGGAGTGCAGTGGCGCCATCTTGGCTCACTACAACCTCCACCTCCTGGGTTCAAGCGATTCTCCTGCCTCAGCTTCCCGAGTAGCTGGGATTACAGGCATGCACCACCACGCCCGGCTAATTTTGTATTTTTAGTAGAGACAGGGTTTCACCATGTTGGTCAGGCTGGTCTCGAACTCCCGACCTCAGGTGATCTGCCCGCTTTGGCCTCCCAAAGTGCTGGGATTACAGGCGTGAGCCACCATGCCTGGCGATAGTGAGATTTCTTAGATGGCTTCTGGCTTCCAAAAAGAGGAAACAAGCTGTCAGGTCTCTTAAAGCTTGGACTCAGAAGTCCTAGAAAGTTCCTCATGTTCTGTTGGTCACAAGTCACAAGGACAGCCCAGATTCATGGAAAGGATAACATAGTTTGTACCTCTTGCTGGGTAAGGCCACACATGGATACATACAGGGAATGAAAGAGTTGATCACAGCCATTTTTGGATATGACCAACAACAGGTATTTAAAAAATAACCCTGTAAACAGTTAATCAGAATTAACTTATCAGTTGTGAACATTCATTATCATATCAACTTTCTTTACTTGAAAATGGAGCCTAAAACTAATGCCAATATGAGAGACAGAAATTCACTAGATATTGGACTAACCTTGTGAAGAATCTGGGAAACACCTTATGATTCCTAGACCTGCTTATAACGGCAGGTGTGATGTTCTCTTTTTTCCTTTATGCTTATTCTCCTGGTCGTATCAAATAAGGTATATCCCAAGCCTTTGAGTGCCATCTCCAGTGTCCCAAGACTACTCCAACCACAAAACTAAAAAGGAACCAGTTTCCTGTTTGGATATCAAAAACTTTTTACAATCTATTAGGGGAGATTTGACTATAAAAAATAGACATAAGGTAGCAACCGTTTTTGAATCTTTGGGTGACTTTGGGTTTCTTTGACTATTGAAAGTTATTGAATTCCATTTCAAATAAAGAATAACCATTTTTTGCCATGTCCTCAGGGGGTTAGCATAGTGGAGCGGCAGTACATCCAGGACCGGATTCCCTCCTGGACTGGAGCCGGCTTCGTCCGAGTGCCTGAAGGGGCTTATTTGGAGTTTTTCATTGACGACATACCATATTCCATGGAGTATGACATCCTAATTCGCTATGAGCCACAGGTAAAGAAATCACTCAGTGGACTGGTGGAGGAGGGAGGGGAGAAATCAGTAGAAAAATAGTACTTCTAATGGGTATTATATATAGTTGTGAAATATGGAGGTTGCATCAGAACAGGTGAGATTCTGACAGTCTCACCTCCTCCATGGAAGTTAAAATGTACTTCTTTCTTTCTTTCTTTCCTTCCTTCCTTCCTTCCTTTCTTTCTTTCTTTCTTTCTTTCTTTCTTTCTTTCTTTCTTTCTTTCTTTCTCTCTCTCTCTCTCTCTCTCTCTCTCTCTCTTTCTTTTCTTTCTTTCTTTCTTTCTTTCTTTCTTTTTTATTATTATTATTATTATTATTATTATTAAGTCTCACTGTGTTGCCCAGCCTGGAGTGCAGTGGTGCAATCTCAGCTCACTGCAATCTCCGCCTCCCAGGTTCAAGCAATTCTCCGCCTCAGCCTCCTGAGTAGCTGGGATTACAGGCATGTGCCACCATGCCCGGCTAATTTTTGTATTTTTAATAGAGATGGGGTTTCGCCATGTTGGCCAGGCTGATCTCGAACTCCTGACCTCAGGTGATTCGCCTGCCTCAGCCTCCCAAAGTGCTGGGATTACAGGCGTGAGCTACCACACCCAGCCAAAATGTACCATTTTCTTGAATCCAGTTTCTCAAACATAGTGATCTTTTGTGAGGCACTCAACCTTGCTGAGGACTGAGGTGGTGATGAGGATGTATGAGATCCTCTCCTTCCCTCACAGCCTGGCTGTCCAGTGACAGACTGAAGCCCCGAATTGTAATGAAAGACTGAAGGTGACGGTGCAACAGCAGAGAGATGCATGGTCCTAGAAGATGGGCATGCACCAGCCAGCCCAAGCCAGGGCTACCAAAATGTTTTCCTAGAGAATCAGAGCGAGGCCTTAAAGTGTGAATGGAATTGTGGAAAGCTGGCACAAAAGTAAGAAATAGTGTGAGTGGAAAAGAGAAGGGAGGGTTTTGTTTTTATTGAGAATCATTCCACATAGCTTGATGAGAGATATGGTTGGAGATGCTGTTGGCAAAAATACTTGGATTAGTAAAGGAATTTGGACTATAATATTCACAGGAAGCTATTGAAGCATTTCAAGCAGGGGATTGTCATTATCTGAGATGCTTTAAAGTGGACTGAAAGGGACATTGGAAGAGGCAGAGAACAGTTGAGAGGTGTTTCAGCATCCAGGGTAGAAGGGATTTAGGCTGGAACCAGGGGAGTAGCAGACGTAGTAGTAAAGAGGAAAGGGAAAAGCAACTGTTTGTTTTCCATTTCAACTTGGCAATTGATTGATTTGGAGAGGTCTTTTTATAAACAGGCAGTGGTGGACTAACCATCTTTTCATTGTTTGTTTCTTATTCTAGCTACCCGACCACTGGGAAAAAGCTGTCATCACAGTGCAGCGACCTGGAAAGATTCCACCCAGCAGCCGATGTGGTAATACCATCCCTGATGATGACAACCAGGTGGTGTCATTATCACCAGGCTCAAGGTCAGTGTGACAGTGGTTTGGCAGCTCAACAGACTTCATATGCAAATTAGTATTTTTCTAATATTTTGTGAGTTTTCAAGTCACCATTTCAGAGCCAGACGTTGACTGCTGACTTTTTTCCTTTGGAATTATTGATGCAGAGCTTTGTTCTTAATTTTTATTTTTTGGATGCATGAAGGTTGCCTTTCGTTGTTGTCTTTCTTTTTTGTTCGGGGGCAGATATGTCGTCCTTCCTCGGCCGGTGTGCTTTGAGAAGGGAACGAACTACACAGTGAGGTTGGAGCTGCCTCAATACACTTCCTCTGATAGCGACGTGGAGAGCCCCTACACGCTGATCGATTCTGTAAGTGTGAGATCGCTTCTGGCATATGCAGGAAAGCCTGGGCGGAAAGTGCCCAGCTGCTCCCAGGGTGTTGTGTTGAGGCGTAATGCTGAGGCCAGCGCTTAAGCAGAATCATTCTTTCTTGCCTCTGAGGTCACTTTGCTTATACTCCACCCCGTGGAAACGATTTATTCCTTCTAAAAATATAAAATGTCTTTAAAAAAAATAGTATTTCACTGGGCCTAGTGACTCACACCTGTAATCCCAACACTTTGTGATGCTGAGACAGGAGGATCGTTTGAGGCCAGGAGTTCAAGACCAGCCTGGGCAACAAAGCAAGACCCCATCTCTAAAATAAAAATAGCATTTCAAAAGCCATCAAGCTGTGTAAAATATATCTAAAATGTCCTGCCAAGAGTACTTAGGAATAGGGAGGTTTATGCTTTATTTAATGAGTCTAATGATTTCTGTTCAAGGGTCAAAGAAGCATTTGGGTTTTTTCCACGTTTGCTTGCTTAAACCCACGCCATGGGGCACCACTGTAAGGATGTTTGGCTGTTCTCATTTCTTCACAGCTTGTTCTCATGCCATACTGTAAATCACTGGACATCTTCACCGTGGGAGGTTCAGGAGATGGGGTGGTCACCAACAGTGCCTGGGAAACCTTTCAGAGATACCGATGTCTAGAGAACAGCAGAAGCGTTGTGAAAACGCCGATGACAGATGTTTGCAGAAACATCATCTTTAGCATTTCTGCCCTGTTACACCAGACAGGCCTGGGTAGGTATTGCTTGGCAGCTGCAGCAGCTGCTGTTTCTGGCTCTGAGTATACCTGGCACACGAAGTGCAGTGGAGTGCCCGCCCCGTAGCCCTGTGTTAGGCAGCACAAGGGAAATAGTATCTTAGTTACTGTGTATCTTTATCTTTTAAAGTAATATTTTAGCGATAGAGCACCACTGAAGATGGAATCGATATTCAAGAAATATGCAAATAACAGGTGATCAGGGGAAAAGTCCATGAGGATAAAGCATTTCCATAAGCAGGGTAGTGAGTGGGGAATGGAATCAGAGAAGCATCAAATGACTGAAATGCGTGTTTTTCTCTTTGAAAGGTCAGACCATCCTCTGAAGGTCACTGGGCTTTGGTCTAATGTCCTGTGATATTTGAGCTTTGAAGGCAAGGGGAGAAAACGTTAATGACCTCCTGCCTAGAAAAACTGCTTTGGTCTGCCAACTCTGCCTCCCTTTTCTTCCCTTCCGCTCATCATAGGGATGATACTGTTTTAAACCAGAACTCTGAATAAACCAAAGTAGTAAAGGAGAAAGGATCAGGGAGAGCCTGTTGATATGCTGCTCCATTTCATGGGTTCTGACCTCTCTTTACCCACAGCGTGTGAATGCGACCCTCAGGGTTCATTGAGTTCTGTGTGTGATCCCAACGGAGGCCAGTGCCAGTGCCGGCCCAACGTGGTTGGAAGAACCTGCAACAGATGTGCACCTGGAACTTTTGGCTTTGGCCCCAGTGGATGCAAACGTAGGTTCCTCAAAAGCATTGTTATGCATTCATTCAGACTAACTCAGCCATTGTGGCAGGGTTCCATGGCTGCAGAGCCGATGCCTCCCTCCTGAAGTTGATCACACCAACCCATGAGCATTCTGAATTGGGAACAGGGTGCTTATAAAAGGGGCATGTTTCCATTGAATGAGTTTCTCAAGGCAGTTCCTTGTTTGCCTGTTTCTTTAGCTTGTGAGTGCCATCTGCAAGGATCTGTCAATGCCTTCTGCAATCCTGTCACTGGCCAGTGCCACTGTTTCCAGGGAGTGTATGCTCGGCAGTGTGATCGGTGCTTACCTGGGCACTGGGGATTTCCAAGTTGCCAGCCCTGCCAGTGCAATGGCCATGCCGATGACTGCGACCCAGTGACGGGGGAGTGCTTGAACTGCCAGGACTACACCATGGGTCATAACTGTGAGAGGTATGCAGACGCTGAAAGTAAGGAGAATGCAATGATCTCTGGCTGAGCAGACAGCATCTTAGACCAGCCACAGAATTCATCTCCACCAGGTTTCAGCTCACTCATTCATTTCTAACCACCTCATTATTTTTTAGGATCTTGTTTATTTACCTAGTATGTATTGAGTTTACATCCTCTATGTGCCAGGCACCGTTCTGGTGCTGGAGATACCGCAGAGAACAAAACTGACACGAATCTGTCCTCTTGGAGAGTCACCCTAGAGCTTACCATAGGGCTGTATAGAAATTCTGTCTGTCTCAGCAGATTCTGACCGAGGATGAGAGTTGTGAAATGCTCCTGCCTAATTTAGGCGAAAGGAGAAACTAATCCAAATGGGATTAGTCATTTTAAATAGCTTTGTTTTTCAGAACACTTTATGCAACCACAGTTTCCGGGAGACTCTATAAAACATGCCTAAGTAGATCTGTTCTCCAGTTAGCAAATGTCAGTTGAATAATCATTATGGATGTGCTAGATATATAGTAAGAAAAGGAGAGAGAATATGCCTCCATAACATTAATAGGATAGCTCAATAGATAAAAAATAGTCCATAAGAAAAAATTACCTGCTGACTTATACTTATCATTACTAATTAAGAAATGCAGACAGTACTGTTAGAAATGGCTTTTTGGGGGTAATAGTCCGCACCTTTTCACTGTGATAAATTTTCTCTCTTCCAACATCCATTCGCCCTATAGAAGATATTTGTTTTTAAAAGTTACTCGTGAAACACTGCAGCAAGTGCTTCAGTCAGTGGTGAAGTTACTCATGAAAGAGAAATTGTTAGTGAAACACTGAGTATGTGATTAACTTTTGGCATGAAGATGTTCATGGAGGCAAACATGTGGCTCTCGGCTCAATGCTAGAACGGTATTCAAGAATAAAAATTATCCCTTCCAACCTTAAAATTGTGTTGTAAAAAGATAGCAAGGACACAGTTATACAAGAGTGAAAGGAGGAAATTAATATACTGGGGTCATCTTTTTCTTTTCTGCCCTGTTTTCCATTATTGTGTTTTCAAAGAGAGCTGGAGAATACGAGAGAAAGACAGGAGAAAACCAGATTAACCGGGAGCAGAGAGAGGAGGGGTAACAGAGGTAAACAGCAAAGGGGGCTGCCACAATGCTGATTCACAATCAGCATTCACACTGTGGAATGCATTTGAACAAACATCATGTCAGAATGGCATAGTTGATCTGTGACCAGCTTTGGATTTTATTTGTAAAGGGTTTTGAGAATGAGAAAGGGTGTGGGAGAAGGAAGATTTTTAATTTTAGGTTTGGGTGGCAAACACTTGATTTTAAGTATTTGGAATTTTACTATCTACTTTGAGCCAGTTTCTCATCATTCTTTTTTCTCATTCCAAGATAACCACAGTTTCAATCCTGTGAATTTATAAAGAAACTCTACACTTAGATTGTTCCCAAGGGGAGGCAAGAAATGAACAATTTCTATCATGATGTATTTGGATTGCCTCCAAAAGACTTGAGAAACAAATTGAATTGGAAATCCTTGGACCTCAGTTCCTGGCCCAATTCTGCTTCTAACTTGCTTTCTAACCTTGGGTGAATTAGGATATCCAGCTTTAAAACATTTTTTTTTGAGACAGAGTTTCACTCTTGTTGCCCAGGCTGGAGTTCAATGGCACAATGTTGACTCACCACAACCTCCGCCTCCCAGGTTCAAGCAATTCTTCTGCCTCAGCCTCACAAGTAGCTGGGACTACAGGCTTTTTGTTGTTGTTGTTTGTTTTAAGATGGAATCTCATTCTGTCACTCAGGCTGGAGTGCAATGGTGCAATTTCAGCTCACTGCAACCTCCATCTCCTGGGTTCAAGCGATTCTCCTGCCTCAGCCTCCCGAGTAGCTGGGATTACAGGCATGTGCCACTATGCCTGGCTAATTTTTTGTATTTTTAAGAGAGATGGGGTTTCACCATGTTGGCCAGGCTGGTCTCGAACTCCCAATCTCAGGTGATCCACCCACCTCAGCCTCCCAAAGTGCTGGGATGAGCCATTTTACAGGGGTGAGCCACCGCACCTGGCCGGAATATCCAGCTTTTCATAAGTAGAATAGCTAGGTTGGATTAGATTGTCTCCAAAGTTCCTTCAAGATGTTATGTTGAAGGAAATTAAAAAGTAACCTAATTACCATTCATCTTGACAAGCAGGCTAACATAGTAAAAGAATGTATTGCTAAAAGGACACCGAGTTCAACTTCTAGCTCATTATTTAACTAGTTGTATAAACTTTGAGGATCCTTTGACCTCCATGTATTTGTTATCTTTAAAGAGTAGGATTGATGTGTTGGATGTGGGAACTAATAAGTAACATGCCCCATCCCTGCCTGAGTTTGGAACCACCTGAGAGACAAACACAGGGGCTACACAGCTGGACAGCACCCCTGTCACCCCCTCAGCTCCAGTACTGGGAAAAGCTGGGTTGTAGGACATGGCTTTAGACCTGTGGCCACCGTGGGCTTGCCAACACATCACCCCTCCCAGGCATAGGCAGAGGCCGACAGGTATAAGCCACCCCTAGGAGGACAGACCCCGTAACACAAGGAGGGAGCAGAACTGAATGGTCAGGACAGGCAGACAGCTGATGGAACAATCAAGTGCACATGGGGAGAGGTGGCTCATCCTCTGGGGAACAGTGAGTGAGGGGCCAGGTGAGGCCATAGGTGTCACTCAAACGCAGTGGTCCTGCAAGTAGGATCCCTGGATCAGCAGCATCAGTATCATGGGGACCTACTGAATCAGAAAGTCGGTGGGAGGAGCCCAGTCATCTGTTTCAGGTGATTCTGATTGAAGCTAAAGTTTGAGAACCATGGTTCCCATAGTAAATCTTCCACATGAAAACATAAAGAGAGGTGGGCAGATCACCTGAGGTCAGGAGTTTGAGACCAGCTTGACCAACATGGTAAAATACAAAAATTAGGCTGGGTGTGGTGGCTCACCCCTGTAATTCCAGCACTTTGGGAGGCTGAGGCAGGTGGATCACCTGAGATCAGGAGTTCAAGATCAGCCTGGCCAACATGGTGAAACCCTGTCTCTACTAAAAATACAAAAATTAGCCAGGTATGGTGGCAGGTGCCTGTAATCCCAGCTACTCGGGAGGCTGAGGCAGGAGAATCGCTTGAACTGGGAGGTGGAGGTTGCAGTGTGCTGAGATTGTGCCACTGCACTCCAGCCTGGCAACAGAGCGAGATTCCATCTAAAAAACAAAAAAAATTTAGCTGGGTGTGGCGGCATGTGCCTGTAGTCCCAGCTACTTGGGAGGCTGAGGCAGGAGAATCACTTGAACCCGGAAAACAGGTTGCATTGAGTTGATATAGCGCCACTCCAGCCTGTGTGACAGAGCAAGACTTTGTCTCAAAAAAAAAAAAAAAAAAAAAAAAAAAAAAAAAAAAAAAGTGAGTGGAGAAGAGTGTGCCCAAACAGAACAGTTTTCAAGACTTTCCTTGGAACAGGTTTCTTAGAACTGTGGGATCATGGCCTGCTCTCTTCTGTGACTGATGCAGGTGCTTGGCTGGTTACTATGGCGACCCCATCATTGGGTCAGGAGATCACTGCCGCCCTTGCCCTTGCCCAGATGGTCCCGACAGTGGACGCCAGTTTGCCAGGAGCTGCTACCAAGATCCTGTTACTTTACAGCTTGCCTGTGTTTGTGATCCTGGATACATTGGTAAGTCGTGTGCAGACTTTGGGAAGCAAAGAGGGAGGAAAAGATGTCTTTATGAGTTCATTGTTAATGAGAAAAAAAGATGCAAAGTGAACCAATTAAGTCCACTTTTATAATCTTTAATTTAAAATTAAAGTTAGAAGAGATGCTCTTTTCCTATTTGACACATAGGGTACAGTCAATTCATGAGCCTCTGATAAGAATTTTATAACACAAAGCAGGAGAGCAAGCTCGTGGAAATCTGGAAACCCTGTGGAATGCTTTTCTGTTATTAAACATTAGAAAGATTAACTTACATTTTACTCCTGCCTTTCTTTATCCAACTCCTAGCAAAAGTATCTCAAAGCTGTGAGGTGACCAAATAGTGGTCAGAAGAAAGAAAAGAATATCATCCAGGGAATCACCAGATGGCTGAATATATTCTTCACTGTTATGATACTCACATTATCTACCAAGATTCAATGACTCTAGCTGGGTTGTAAAAAACTCCCTTTTATTTCATCCTTGAAGCCACTGTTACAAATACTACTTATGCTTATACGTAGCTCAGTAAATGTTTTTTGCATATACTTTCAGCATTTCTTAGGGAAATTGGTCATCATTAAAGATCTCATTTTTCAGGTTGCTCACAGAGGAGTGGTAACTTTTCAGTCTCTGTAATTCTTGAATTAGGCCATATGTGGTGGCTCATGCCTGTAGTTGCAGCACTTTGGGAGGCTGAGGCAGGTGGATTGCTTGAGCCCAGGAGTTACAGACCAGCGTGGGCAAGATGGCGAGACACCATCTCTCCAAAAAAAAAAAAAAAAAATTTACAAAATTAGTCAGGTGTAGTGCTGCAAACCTGTAGTCCCAGCTGCTGGGAAAACTGAGGCGGGAGAATTCCTAGAACCCAGGAATTCGAGGCTGCAGTGAGCTATTATCATGTCACTGCATTCCAGCCTGGGTGATAAAGAAAGGCCCCATCTCTTAAAAAAATGTAATCCTTGGATTAGGATTTTAACATGAAGCGACACTTCACATTGTTTGTTAGTTTGCTCCCACCCTGTGTGCTCAGAAGCTAAAGTCCCATGTGCTAGGACCCTTCTCATAACTGTCCATACCCGCTGTGGCCTCTGAGGCAGCTGCAGCACTGTTAGAGGCTACAAAATATTAGATTGGCGCAAAAGTGACTGTGGTCTTTGCCACTGAAAGTAATACTGCCTTCCCCTCACAATTCAAGCCTATTCGTTCCCCTTCGGATGCGATCACCCTGGGCTCTGTAAATCGCGCAGTGGAGATGAAGCACTGCCACGGTCAGCTGTCTCTAGGCATGAGTGTCGGTGCACTGGGGAGCTTTTGGTCAATAAGCTAAACATCTTGTGCTTGGTTTTATTGGGTGACAGGTTCCAGATGTGACGACTGTGCCTCAGGATTCTTTGGCAATCCATCGGAAGTTGGGGGATTATGTCAGCCTTGCCAGTGTCACAACAACATTGACACGACAGACCCAGAAGCCTGTGACAAGGAGACCGGGAGGTGCCTCAAGTGCCTGTACCACACCGAAGGGGAACACTGTCAGTTCTGCCGGTTTGGATACTATGGTGACGCCCTCCGGCAGGACTGTCGAAGTAAGATGCACATTTATTCTGCCTGCTCCTTACAATGACTCCCACCTTTTTTTATTATTATTATTATCAGTAGATTTTATTCTTCCTGTATTTATTTCACGTGGGAAAACATTTGTTCAGAGAGGTAAAATTTCACTTTCAACTAAGGAAAGATGAGACCAAATTTTTTTCTCTTTCACTTTTTCTTTTCTTTCCATTTTTTCTTTTTTTTTTTTTGAGACAGAGTCTCACTGTGTCGCCCAGGCTGGAGTGCAACGGCATGATCTCAGCTTACTACAACCTCTGCCTCTCAAGTAGCTGGGATTACAGGCATCTGCCACCATGCCCAGCTAATTTTTGTATTTTTAATAGAGACAAGGTTTCACCATGTTGGTCATGTTGGACTCAAACTCCTGACCTCAGGTGATCTACCCACCTCAGCCTTCCAAAGTGCTGGGATTACAGGCGTGAGGCATTGCGCCAGGCCATGTTTATTTTTTTCTTTACATCCACACTTTCTAGCAGGACTGAGGTCTCAAGATGTGACTTGGTGCCTGGGAGAGATAACAGGAAAGAAAAACCATGTAGCTGTCCCCATGATAAATGGCATCCAGTAGAGGGTATTGATGGTATGCTTTGCCCATGAACTTGCTGGTTGGATGGACTTTGAAATCCTAAATACCCACTGTGGTCCCACCTTTTCTAGTTGCATTGATGGAATAGAGCCTTCCAGCTTAAGGAAGAGAAAGAAGTAGCATCTCTAACATTTCTCTTTTGAAACTCTTTGTTTCTCTCTTATCAAGAGATCAACTAGCATTTCCTCCTGCTGCAGCTGCACAGCCCCCAGGCTCCTGGCTTTGTTTATACAAACATGTGTGGAATGCTAGCGACCAGCAGGACTGGATTCCTTAAAGCCTTAGTAGCTTAAAGGGCTTTTACCTGCTATGTCCGACACGTTTATTACTGCTGTTCCCTGCCAAGAGTTTGAAATTATTAGATATCTCAATTCCCACTGGCATTTTTTTTTTTATTATTTCCAGTTAAACCTTCAATTTTAAAATGACTCACCAGCATCTTGTCAAATCTGTGTATTCTGAACATACTTTTAGGTGAAATGTATCATTGTGTGTATCTGGGAAATGTCAGAACTGTGTAAGACATCATGAGAACTTCTAAACAACAATAATTTTAGCTTTCTTTTTGAATCACCTCCATTTCTTTCCTTCTTTGCATTTCAAGGTCAGGATCTGAAGTGGGAACATCTTAGCGTTTAGATGTGGCTAACGTCTGCATGCCTGTGTATTTGGGAGTGTGACAATAAGTAAATGTGATGTTCTTTTTCAGAGTGTGTCTGTAATTACCTGGGCACCGTGCAAGAGCACTGTAACGGCTCTGACTGCCAGTGCGACAAAGCCACTGGTCAGTGCTTGTGTCTTCCTAATGTGATCGGGCAGAACTGTGACCGCTGTGCACCTAATACCTGGCAGCTGGCCAGTGGCACTGGCTGTGACCCATGCAACTGCAACGCTGCTCATTCCTTCGGGCCATCTTGCAATGAGGTGAGGGACTGCTGCTGGGGATGATGCCTTTATGAGCCCAGGGGTCAGCTTATGGTGACTTTGCCCCAGTTACAGCAAGGCCCCAGGGCACATGGCTTGGCAAACACAGCGTGGCCTGGATCTCAGCCCTCATTTGTACCCCTTGGCTGGGTCTACATAACTGTGCACAGACTCCCCATCAGACACACCCATAGCATTTCAATAGAGGGTCCGAGCTGCAGATGCAGACTCACATAAGAATAGACAAGGGTGTGCTATTTCTCTTCTTCTCTTCAGTACCTGGCCGCTGAAGCAGACTTTTCTCTTAGCTTCTCAACTTGAAAGGAACCAATTAGCCATACCCAGCATTGTAAAAAGTGCTGTTGTTTCCTGACACATACTAAGGAGGACATACTCCCTAAGTCAGGCGAGTCAAAGGTGGCCCAGGATTGTGGCTGATCTGTGAGGATAAAAGTGAGGGAACAGGTAAATAAATAATAATATGCCACAGACCTTTCCAAGCCCTGTTGCAAAAGAGCAGTTAGATGCTGGCATGGGGCTCTCGACACCCACGATCGAAGCGGAAGTCCCTTTTCCTAGTCAATGGAGACCTTCTCAGGTGAACAGTTCATTCCCACTTCTAACTGGCAGCTAGAAAAAAAAGATGACAACTGGCTTCTGGCCTGAAGCCTGCTTGACTAAGGTCTGTGTTCTGGCCACAGTTCACAGGGCAGTGCCAGTGCATGCCTGGGTTTGGAGGCCGCACCTGCAGTGAGTGCCAGGAACTCTTCTGGGGAGACCCTGACGTGGAGTGCCGAGGTGAGGTGCGGGCGTTCTCGCGTTGACTTCATCAGAGAGTGGAGGGAACAGGGTTTCTGCAAGAGCCTTCTGTAAATTATAAAACACAGTACAAATTAACGTGTCGATAAGAACCTGTATTTAATTGCAAAAATAAATTAACACTGATTGTTTAAAAAACAATCTAACAAATCTAGCCCTGCCCATAAGTATAGGTAGTCAAGAGTGGATGTGCATACTCTCCCGGCCCCACACCCTGGGATAAAGTTTGTGTGTCTGTAAGCAAGCACACACGCACACACCATAAATACACAGCTGCTTTTTAAAATACTTTTAACCAAAGTGGGACCATATGAACCATGTTTGGCAAAGTGACTTTTTACCCCCTCTGAACAGTATTTTGTGGCCAACTTCCTTGATGGCACAAGAAGAGGTAAATGGTTATCCTAGTAAGATCACTGAAGGCCGGCCGTGGTGGCTTAAGCCTGTAATCCCAGCACTTTGGGAGACCGAGATGGGCGGATCACGAGGTCAGGAGATTGATACCATCCTGGCTAACACGGTGAAACCCCGTCTCTACTAAAAATACAAAAAAACTAGCCGGGCGAGGTGGCGGGCGCCTGTAGTCCCAGCTACTCGGGAGGCTGAGGCAGGAGAATGGCATGAACCCGGGAGGCGGAGCTTGCAGTGAGCTGAGATCCAGCCACTGCACTCCAGCCTGGGCGTCAGAGCGAGACTCCGTCTCAAAAAAAAAAAAAAAAAAAAAAAAAAGACCACTGGATTCATTGGATCAACTAGACTTTGCTGACAGTTTAAGCTCTTGGCGTATGTGCGTAAGATAACATCCCCACTAGTGAAAACTGGAGGGCAATGTCATAGAGACTTCGTGCACAACAAAGGTATGTATGGTAGGGGCTCCAAGTCAGTTAAATGTGAATAAAGCCCAGATTTTCATCTAGGCTTATGTTAAAAAAACAAACAAAAAAAACCTGACATTTTCTTACGAGCAAAAACTTGTTAAAATTAAGTGAATCATAAGGATTGCTTGATTTTTATGGCATTGCAATTTTTTTGACCTGGAAAATCATTTTTCAGATCTTAAAGTATTTATGGAAAGGATTGAACAGGCTGTTGCAATTCTGTTTTTATATTCTTTCTTTCCTACTTGATTTTCTTCCCTGTTTTTAATTGATCATTATGGATAAATATTTTCTGTAGTTTCTTATGTACTCTTTGGTATATATTTGTTGCACATCTGAAATTATAGGTCTCTGTTGGACTCTTAAATTTTTTTATTTTTTATTTTTTGAGACGAAGTCTCACTCTGTCACCCAGGCTGGAGCGCAGTGGCACAATCTCAGCTCACTGCATTCTCCTGCCTCAGCCTCCGAAATAGCTAGGATTACAGGCACACACCACCATGCCTGGCTAATTTTTGTATTTTTAGTAGAGATAGGGTTTCACCATGTTAGGCTGGTCTCGAACTCCTAACCTTATGATCCTCCTGCCTTGGCCTCCCAAAGTGCTGGAATTACAGGCGTGAGCCACCGCGCCTGGCCAGGACTCTTAAATTTTTTAAATTACTGTTTTATTTTTTTGGACACAACTACAGCAAGAAATAATACAGATCTTCAAATTGGCAACTCATTCAGTATCTCCTATAGAAGGTCAGGAACCTAGAAAGTGTGTTCCTTCAGGGTGCAAACCCATCTGTTCCTTAACAGCAGAGAAAGGTCAGTGGGCAAGATCAGAACAAATTAGATAGGATTTGAGTTTTAAGTCGATGCTTAGCCAGAAGGGTTTGTATGGACCTCTTAGATTAATGTTTGTTTCACAGTGGGGATGATGTTTGCTATGTCAATAAACAAGTACTTTTCTTTCATCATTCTCCATATTTGGTTCTTAATAAGATCTGACATCCCCACTTCCATAAGAAGGTATTGAAATCCAGTGGACCAGTTTCTCCAAGATGTCTCTTGAAAGTAAAACTCTGCTTAAAATCTGGTTTTTCCAGGGCTGTAATCACTACTCTGTTAAATTCCTCAAACTTGTAATGCCCCAAAGCTTGATTTTTTCCAGATAATGCCTCTATCGTTGCTCATACCCTGATTCTGTCAGCATGTGTCATTGGCAAAATAGCTTTCTCTGCCAAAGCTTTCTGACCTTTGGCTCCATCTTAGCTTTGTTAGCAGGAAAGGCCTGCTACCCAGAGTCAGAGTCAATCGGAGAGTTGTTCATGTGGTCCTTAGAACTTTACTCCTTACCCTTTTATCTTCTCTTTAAACTTTCGCCTCTAAATCTGCTGGAGAAATTGTGGCTTATAGGAACCTTGTCAACTTGTTTGGGTCAAAAGTTAGATCCTGTTTTAGAAACTCTGCAAAGAATAAGATTCATGGCATCATTGTTCGCCAACTTCTTTGTTCATTTTATCCAGAAAAAAGGTCAGCTCGTTAGGTAAGAAACTTTTCATCAGGAAAAGCAAACAAGCAATAAAAAACAGAAACGCAGTATTCTGCAAATAAACCTGGTTTGTTTAAAGAGAATGTATTGAAACTGGATATGTCTGTTCCTGTTTGCTTTTCCCTTTGGCATTTCCTTTTTTTCTGTAAGATAATCATAGATAATCATAGTTAATGGAGGAACTACAAAGATCACCTGGCTTTATGGTTTGCCCATTGTGTTGGCTGATCCCAGTGGCATAAGGGCAGCAGGGATGCAGACAGATGAAGAGATCCCATAGCAAAGAGCATAGGTCCTGGAGCCAGGCTGCCTGCATTCACTTCAAGCAATTGGTACCTCCTGTATTAGAAGAAAACAAAGTCTCTTCTCATCTCCCCCACCCAGTATACTCCTCTTTTTACTCAGCTTGATAGGAATCTTTCCAATCCTCTCTGCATTTATATGTATGTATCATTCATATTTGTGACCCTAGTATTGACACCCAGTCAGCTCACACCAGCAAGAAAAAGTTGGTTTCAAGCCCTCCGGAAGTATTAGAAGCTCCAGGTGAGCACAAGTGAAAACACCCTAAGAGATACTTCCAGGTTCTAGATCTAGGTGTTCCCTTTTCCCCTTGTCTTCCCACTACATTGTCATCTCTCCAACCTTATCTTTAGGTTGTTTTTTTTTTCATGGAAGACCAGAAATCCTCTTTCCCCAAAGTGTTAAAATATGGGGTGAAGGCAGCTGACCTCATTGCAAACTTTGGCAATTCAAAGTTATAAAATGTTAGCTGGGCACGGTGGCTGACACCTGTAATCCCAGCACTTTGGGAGGCCAAGGCAGGAGGATCACTGGAGGTCAGAAGTTCGAGACCAGCCTGACCAACATGGTGAAACCCCCTCTCTACTAAAAATACAAAAATTAATCAGGCGTGGTGGTGCACACCTATAATCCTGGCTACTCAGGAGGCTGAGGCATGAGAATCACTTGAACCCAGGAGGCAGAAGTTGCAGTGAGCAGAGGTCGTGCCATTATACTCCAGCCTGGGTGACAGAGCAAGGCTCTGTCTCAAAAAAAATAAAAAATAAAAAATAAATAAAATGTTAGGGCATCTTTCTTTGGGGTGTTAAAGTAGACATTATCCCTCCTTTGTGCCCACAGTGGCTGAGCTGGGGTGGGGACATCTGGAAATTTGGGAGGAGGGGAGTATTTTGGGTCATCACCATAATAGGGTCGTTGCTATAGGCACTAGGTATGCAGGAGCCAAGGATAATAAATGTCCCACAGTGCTTAAGGCAGTCTGTCAGACAGAGAAAGTGTTGGATCCTCAATGCTTTTGGCACTCTTTTTGCTCATAACCTACAAAGCACCCACAGAGGGTGAGAATTGATTTGAGTGGACAATGGGGGATTGATTCATGGCCATCTAGGGGCCTGGTACATATAGGGTGGCAACAGGAGTAGGACCGGTGTGGCCTGTGAAGGCAGGGGCCAAGATGCAGAGGCAGACAAGGCTTATGGTTCTGTTTGTGCTGGAATGCATTCACGAATAGAAACAGGAGGACAGGGGCTTTCTGAAGGGATGGGCCCAGAAATCAGCAGGGGCAAGAAGAGGTGTCATTCAAAATTAGATGGAACTATGCAAAAAGAACATCAGCTCTTTTCTCCAATTATGTAATTGCTTGACAAATATGTTTTCAGTTGAATTGGTTTGTTAGAGGGCATAAATTTAGACTTTCTGGTGCCAACTAGCTAACAATACACTTATAGAAAGATTTAAGTCCTAGCTAAGTATTCCCCTTATGGAAAAAAAGAATGTAGTTATATAAAAGACAAATGAGTTGAGCCTCCAACTTACAGATTGTTGAATGTTCCTATTGTCCAGGCGGGTTGGGGCTGTTGGCCCATCGTGCCAAGCCTGAACAAGCCCACCACTGTGCTGGGATGGAGAGGGAATCTCATCCACCCACCATGAACGTGCTGGAGAAAACAGCCTGGAGCGCTGCATTGTCCTCCTCAGGAGTCCAAGGGTCACAGGAGGAATCTTTCTGTTGATTCATAGACAGCAAAAAGGAAGGGTAAAGTTTCCATTTGGGGCCTCTGGCTCTTGGAAAAGGGCAGTATCTCTAAACCCAGGCAAACTGTAAATGTGGGGCATACTCAAGAAGCTTTGGGTAGTGGCCACTTCCCCACCATGCTTGTTTCTCATTTCGTGTTTTTTAGTAGAAAAACACAGTGTGTTCTTTTGCCCAGACATTAATCTTTAGAATGCCTGTATTTTCTAATGTTGGGATTTCTTTCACAACCACCCACCTTAATATTTCCATTGTGACTCACAAAATCAGACTTCATTCGATTCTTTGGAGAACTATAAATACTGTCGAAGTAGAGTGAAGTCTTGTCTTACATAATCCTAATTGCAGAATGTGTCCTCAGAATTGGTAGGCTAGACCAGAACTGGGCAGACCACAGGCAGAGGCCAAATCCAGCCCCCTGCCCATAGTGGTTAATAAAGTTTTACACCCACTTGTTTATGTATTTTCCCTGGCTGCTTGTGGACAGCAATGCCAGAGTCAAGTCATCATGACAGAGACAGAATGGCCTGAAAGCTGGAAAGATTTACTATTTCAACTTTTACATTAAAACTTGATGACCTCTGTGCTAGACAGGCAGCTCATTTCTGCAGATGAAATTATATTCATCCCCCAACTTTCATTCCAAAATTGAAGTTATATTACTGAGGCCAAAAAGGAAAAAGGATAGAAGAGAATGTCAGAAAAAAGAAAATCCCATATAAGAGATAAAAAATTATTTAAATTGCCCTTGCTTTTAGTAAATAGAAATGCCTAAAGTATAAGTAAACTTCTTGGCATTGCAGCAGATCCTGGAGTCCCATGTTGCTTTGAGGCAAGGTCCATGGCAGAAGAGAACCCCATTACCTGAATCTTAGGGTGTAGCACTTTCTCTGTCCCAAGGCAAATTTAAGTTTCCAACAGAAAGGAGGCTAATAAGCCTAACACTGAGTGACCAATGGTGTGGAGTGGGGAGTGGACACAGAGAGAACAGCTGATACTGTTCTGCCACTTGCAGGCTATTTGGGGACATGAGGTACATAAAATGAAGTAAAAAGATAGCAGAAAGTAAATAGTACAAACTTCCAATTGTCAGAAGAAGATCAGTAGTAACTGGAGTCATTAGGGAAGGGTTTGCAGAAAAGATTAGCTCTAGTGGCCATCTACAGAGAATGTGCTGAGTGCCAAGCACTTTTAGGCATATTATGTAAGTATTCTTAATTTTATCTTTGCAACAAACAACCTATGGGGGTATCATCCCCATTTCACAATTGACTAATCTCAGACTCAGAGAGGTTAAGGGACTTGCCCAAAGGCTTATCCCGAGTGAGGAAAGAACTGGGATCTGAAGCCAGGCCTATGTGGCCTCCTGTCCCAGCTCTTTCCACAAGCCTAGGGGCTACTCGTTGACAGTTGGTATTGAGAGAGGAAATTGCCATCCTAGCTAAAGGACAATACAGCTCTGGGAGGTGCCCTCAGCAAACAGTCTTAGCTGGAGAGTCATGGAGAGATTTGGTTTCACCAGACTGTGCGAAGCCTTCAGTGCCAGGCCATTGAGGGTAGACTTCATTCAGTGGGCACAGGAAGGTCTTGAGGAGCAGAGGGAAGGATGTAAAGGAAGCAGGCAATATAAGTCTATGTGATAAATGCGTACATAGACTATTTCCCATTCTGGCATTGACTTGCTAGTGTTCTCCTCTGGGCCTTCATATCTTGAAAATCAGTACAATAGCTTTCATTTACCTACCTCTTAAAAATTATGTTTGAAATGATAAGAAAACTTACTAAAAATAGAGGAAGCCTACTGACCACAGAACAGAGAGTGTATTCACAGATGAAAGTCGAATTATTACAGCTTGTTAAAATGAATATTTAAAAAATACTATTTTTATTATTTGTTCATCTTAAAGATTAGGCAACAACTTTTGCTATATATGCTCTCCTTTCCAAGAGAAAGTTTCTGATTCTCTGCCAAGGAATCCCATTTCTTAAAATAAGGCTGTGCTTTATCCAGGTCATTTGGATTCTGACTCCTTTCTCTTAAGAGAGAAGAAACCCCACTGGACCTCGTCAGCGGCAGCCTGAATAGTCAGTTCACAGTTTTTCAGATCCTGGAGGGTGTGTGAGATGATGGGAGAATCTCCTCCATACATTAGTCTATGAAGTTTTACTAACTTGTCAAGTGTGAACTGACCTTTCCGCTTCAGCCACGTGAGTGTGGGAGTTTCACTGAAAATATTCTTGAAGTGGAGGGGGTCTTTTTACAAGGTTGTAAAATGTGGGCCTTCTGGTGCCTGCCTCTTAGGTGATCCCAAGAGAAGCAATTCTGGAAATTCAGTAGCCAGGGAGGGAAGCACATGACCAGGGGCTTCAGCTTGAAATCAAAACCAGGTGCATTTGAGACTAGTTATTTGGTGCCCTTCCCGGAGAGTCAGGACCAACTTTTTCAATAATGAGACTGCAATCCAATCATCTGTGAGATTTGATGGTTTACTTTTCAGTTGGGAGAAAGGAATGTTGGTCAGCTGGGCTGAACTGGTGGTTGACTTCTGGAGAGAGCCGAAGCTCTGCTGGCTCATTGGAACTCCTGCCCAGGCTAATTTCCCTTGGCCAGATAAAGAGGGAAGCCTTATCTGCCTTTAAAGTCTTTCAGGGTTGGGCTGTTTTCCCCTTAAAGATGTCTGTGACAGAATGGGAGCGAGACATGCCTTTAGCAATGAAATAAATGAAAAATGATCAGAGAAATTAAAAATAAATCAATATATGCAGGCATCCCTTGCCCCAGGCATGAATCCACCAAAAACCTAATATTTAGGACTGAACAAAGGTGTACCTTTGCATCATCTATGGGAAATAAATAATTGTCTAAGCAAACTACAAGCAGTATGCAGCTCTGCCTCAATTGTGTGAAGCCTAAGGGAGATAAGGGTGAGTAGGCCCCAGAGGGCTGCCTCCCCCTGACCACTGGCTGGGCCCTGCAGGGCAAGGGCAGACAACGTAGTTTTATTACAAATGGCATCACTTCTTCCTCTGTTATGTAAGTCCTGAGATTTGTGCATCAGCCTACATTGGTGAACTTCCAAAGTCGTGATTCTGCCCCAGCGCCACCCTTTGAAGGTATCTCTTTCTCCACAGACACAGACACACATACATACACACACACGCACATGCTCTTTTTTTCTCTAACATACAGAAGGCGGGCAGAAACAGCTGGGAAAGTAACAGTCAGTGCTCCACAAAACAGGGTCTCATGACTCTAAACATCAGTATCTCCTGGGAACTTAGAAACAAAAATAATTCTGGGCCCCACCCAGACCTACTAAATCAGAACGGGGGGATGGGAGGAGAGTGGAGAAGCAATCTGTTTTTAATGAACCTTCCAGGTGATTCTGATACCTACCCAAGTTTGAGAGCTGAGGACCCAGGTGACTCGGGTAACTTTTAGCTTTCTGGAAGATGACTAAATTTTACCAAATGATAATGGAAATCTATTTCTAAAATCTAAACAACATAAACTCTTAAGGTACTAAGTTCTTTAAGTTATTTGTAAGTTATCTAAGTTCTTCCTAATCTCAGAAATTGATTAATGTAGTGGTTTTCCCAAGCCTTTCTCATTATTTCTCTGGGGTGTCACTGGCATTGACTTCCACTAAGAAAAGATCTCACGGTCAAATGACTTTGGCATACAACTGGATAAAAACAATGTAAAACAAGTTTTTCCTGCAGAACTCTTCTGAGTCTATAATATGCTGACACTTGTTTTTAATCTTCAAGATAAGGATACAGAATTTCTCATAATGGGATACTTTTCTCAAGGAACACCTCATAGAACTGATGGTCTATGGATCACTATTAAAGTTATCCATGGTTTGAGCAGCTTCCTGATTCATTATGAGAATATTCCCCAAACAAGAAAAATGAAACATACCTTATGTGCCTGGAAAGGATCTGTTTTTTGAAAAACATACACCCAAGTTTTACTTTTGAAATCCTAAGGTCTTGGTTTCGAAAACCCCAGGCACTAAGGAAATTACATGTTTTAAAATCCTAAAGGTTGAAGAATTAATATTCTAAACTTCAAATTTTGGAATAATCATGTTTTTTGGCAAATACATATAAACATATGGCCAGAACATATGTTTTTCCCCTTTATCCAATGGAAATATGACCAAGCATCACTCTTAGCAGAAGACTACCAGACACTTGTAGGGACACAAAAAGCGGTAATAAAAATGATTTATTTATTGAATGCTTGCTATAGACCAGATGCTCTTCTAAGCACTTTGTAATTATTTTATCTTGAAAGCAGTCCTGTAGTTATAATCATTACCTCTTCTTACAGATGTGGAAGACGTGACTCAGTTTCCTAATTACCCACAGTCACATAACAGGTGTGGAGAAGGCAGGATTTACAACCTCAGTCTACAGTTCATGCTCTTAACCACAATGCTGTCCTTCTCAAACCTGCCACTCGAGAGCTTGGAATGTAGGGGGAGAACAAAGGCAATAAAAAGATAAACTAGCAATACAAGGCAGGATGTGGTGAGGGCCAAATGAGTGGGCCACTGTCATGTCTCTGAGTTGAAAGGATGGTCGTGTCATAGCAGATCTCAGGACCCTCAGTATAACTGGCTCTGGGAGATGTTCCGTTAGAAAGTTTTTCAGAGGAAGGCTGGGTGCGGTGGCTCACGCCTGTAATCCCAGAACTTCGGGAGGCCAAGGTGGGCATATCATGAGGTCAAGAGATCGAGACCATCCTGGCTAACATGGTGAAACCCTGTCTCTACTTAAAATACAAAAATTAGCTGGGTGGTGGCACATGCCTGTAGTCCCAGCTACTCAGGAGGTGGAGGCAGGAGAATAGCTTGAACCCGGGAAGTGGAGGTTGGAGTCAGCCAAGATCGTGCCATTGTACTCTATCCTGGGCGACACAGCAAGACTCTGTTCCCCAAAAAAAGGAAGTTTTTCAGAGCCAAATCACAGCTATTGGCCCAAGATTTTATACAGATATCTGAGAAAAGGCCGCAGGCAGTGGCTCATGCCTGTAATCCCAGCACTTTGGGAGGCCGAGGCGGGCAGATCACCTGAGGTCGGGAGTTCCACACCAGCTTAACCAACATGGAGAAACCCCGTCTCTAATTTAAAAAAAAATAAAAAACAAAAAACAAAATTAGCTGGGTGTGGTGGCGCATGCCTGTAATCCCAGCTACTCGGGAGGCTGAGGCAGGAGAATTGCTTGAACCTGGGAGGCGGAGGTTGCAGTGAGCTGAGATTGTGCCATTGCACTCCAGCCTGGGCAACAAGACCAAAACTCCGTCTCAAAAAAAAAAAAAAAAAAAATCTGAGAAAGCATGAATCTGTTGTGCTTTGCCACACTTGACATTGCACTTCAGGAGGATTATTTTCTGTTATAAAGGTATGTAAGTGTCCTTGCAAGCCTAGACTAAAATAAGGTTAGGGCTTCATTTGGCAAAGACGTCTGGATTCTGATTGCATGATGCTGAAAAAGGAAAAATCGTTTAAGATGTGCCCCTGCCCTTGGAGTCCACAATCCAGTCAGAGAAATAAGATAGTAAATTACTTTATGTATTCCTACCTTTTGCCAGAATGGGTGGAAGCCCAGTGATAAGATGTTAGTATAAGGCCTTCTGTTACTTAAACCTTATATAAATACTTTTAAATGTCAGATGTTGACATAAAAAGGATTTGGTCACCTGAAATTTGGGGATCTAAGCCAGGGTTCAAGGGCACAGCCATTGTGCTAAGTAATCTCGGCCACAGCTACTGGCCAAGAACAGATTTTGTCCTGTATGGCATGTGATTTTACCGTATGCCATTTGGCTTTGCATAAGGTGCCAACCCTATTGGGTCTGTGAGAGGCTGAGACTGCACGGCTCCCAAGATCTCTGCTTGTAGTACTGGCAGTGGTCATCACAATGGCAGACACCCCCAAGTTAGATTATACTTAGTTAAAAGCCTTTAAACTGGATACTTAGAATTCCTTTGGGTTTTGTTTTGTTTTGATCACGTTTACTGCATTTCATCAAGTATGTTTTGTTGCGAAATAGAGTCAGGTATGTTAGGAGCTGCTCATTTGTGATGTATTCGATGCCAGGTGGCATGTTAGCAGGATGTAACCTGGATTGTTTGTACAGACATGGTATGTAGGGAAATCCTAGTAAGGGGGAGGCAAAGGCAGAACGGAGGTGATGAGTACAGACTCCAGAGTTGCAAAGAACTGAATCAGAGTCCTGGCGTGGCCTTTCCCTTGCAGTGAGACTTGAGGCATGTTATGTAATCTCTCTAATCTCTCAGTTCCCACATCTGCGAAATAGTGATTATCATAACACCTATCCCATGGGGTTATTGTGAGAGTTAAATGGGGTCATTCATGTAAAACATTTCTGTTTAAAGTATTATTACTGCTAAGGGGTTAGCAACCATTGAAGTCACGCATGTGCTACAAGAAGCTGCTACAGTCTCTACCTGAGCTGCTGGTCAGTTGTCATCGATGGTTGACACCTTCCCATTTTCACAGTGAAATGAGGATTCTAAATGGCACATCTTGTCACTGAGGTTCATGATCAAGTAGATCAGCTAGCATTGCTTCTTCCCTTCTAGCCTGTGACTGTGACCCCAGGGGCATTGAGACGCCACAGTGTGACCAGTCCACGGGCCAGTGTGTCTGCGTGGAGGGTGTTGAGGGTCCACGCTGTGACAAGTGCACGCGAGGGTACTCGGGGGTCTTCCCTGACTGTACACCCTGCCACCAGTGCTTTGCTCTCTGGGACGTGATCATTGCTGAGCTGACCAACAGGACACACAGATTCCTGGAGAAAGCCAAGGCCTTGAAGATCAGTGGTGTGATCGGGCCTTACCGTGAGACTGTGGACTCGGTGGAGAGGAAAGTCAGCGAGATAAAAGACATCCTGGCACAGAGCCCCGCAGCAGAGCCACTGAAAAACATTGGGAATCTCTTTGAGGAAGCAGAGTAAGTAGTTAATGAGCCAGAGGAATAACTCACAATATTTTTTCAGCTTTATGAATAAACAGCAAAGATTTCCTGGCATGGTGCTTCCATCAGGAGGTTTGGTTAGTCCTGTGGGTGAAAACAGATTCTGAGCCATTTATTTTCCAGCAGTCTTGACTGGGCATTTGGGTGAGTGAATGTTGGCACATCCATGGGGACCAGCCTTCTGGAGGCTGCAGTACAGAACATGCAAGCATTATACTCAGTGCTCCTCCTTGCAAATCATGTTCTAAGTCAGTAAAATGGGAGGCATGCTGGATTTAGAAGACAAAGATCCATAACTGAGTCTTGGCTCTGATGCTAGGCTTGTGAACTTGGTTGACTCAGTTCCTGAGCCTGTATTTTCTCTCCTGTGGAGAAGGGGTAGGATAATATATGCCATTACCTTATGCAGTAATGAAAGGATTGACATATAAAATGACAACAGGATTGCAAAAATCTATAAATTGTTAAGTATTGCTACTATGGGGGAAATTCCATTACCTCAAGTAAGACTCCTTACTTCAAGTTTTTTCTGCTTCTCTGCCATTAGTCCACCAGACCAGTGCTTCATTCATCTAGTTATAACAGCCGCTCTACACTGAAAGTCCTCATCCCACCCCTTCTCTGGGTAATTTTCCCTCTGATTGGACAGTGTTTGTTAGTGGAAGCCTAAAGAATTGAGCTGAGTGATGCTGAACTTCTCAAGGATCATTTTTCTACCCTTTCTCCCAGCCTCCCCGCTCTTGCCCCTAAACATCCCAATTCCTTTTGCCAAATTATTTTTTGCCAAAAAGGAACCCCCAAAACAGCACAATAAAACCTAAGTGCTAAAGGACAAAAACAGGAAAGGGTATGAGGCATCTGTGCTTCCCTAGATGCTATGGTTTCACTGCAGACTCACCATCTAGGCCTGAGGGGACCACTTCATAGTTAAATCCTGCACACTGAGGTGTTTATATTACAAAATGACAGTAACATTTTGTGTGTGTGATGAGACTTTAATCAGCATCTCTAAGAAGCCATAGGGACTTTTCATCTCATACCATACATGAGTAGCAGAAGACAGCAACTTGAAGGAAGTCCTTCCTAGACCTAGATTTAAAGTAATTGGACCTTGATGTCAAGCCTCGGGTTTTATGCCCAAGACCATGTGGCTGGCCAGAGTGTTAGGAAATGTCTGATGCAGGGCGACAATGCATTTAATGAGGCATTTTACCTCACTGAAAAGACTAAGCCTCCTAATGTGCAGAGATCACAGTTTTGGCAGGCCGTGGTCCGAATGCAAGCCCATTTAGGAAATGATTCTTGGCCTGGGTCTTACGCACCTCTGGGAAGAAGAAAAAATCTGGTGTCCTTTGAGAGCCTGCCAGAAGAGAGATTACATTCCCAAAACAGCTCTGTTTCTACCCTCACTATTCATTTAACTAGACAGATTGTAATAATCACAGGGAAACTAGTTCCATTACTCTTTTTTCAACATACTATCTAACGATACATGTTTTAGGAACCAAAGTGGCCTTATTTTAAAATATGTTAGATTTGCTTGTTTTAAAAAATTGTATCATTTTATGAGAACTGAGAAGAAATGAAAGCCTTCTGTGAGTCAAATAATAAAAGCAAAGCACTGAAAAAAGAAACTATGTACATTATCCTCAGGGAAAAGGCATTGAAATGTAATTTAATCTACCATTTCAAACGATCCCTTTAATTACTTTTTGAGTTGGGTTATGGTTTTATCTCAGCCTTACATGTCATTTTTCTAATGGCTCCCAACCTTTCAGCATCTTTACATTTTCCTGTTTTTTTATACTATTATATCCCCAAGAAGACAATTATATTCAATTAGGTGAACCAATAATACCCAGAGGTAAAGTCTGCTCAAATATTACTTTATTTACGATACACAAACAACCCCACCCACACCCACCTGGAGCACACTCCCACATGCACACACACGCCCACATACACACTATGTACACAGTAATATACAAATAGATGTCAAAAGTACGGTCTTGTAGGTTTGAAAGTACAGAACAAAATGCAGTTTAGATTCCAAATTAAATACCGTGAAAGCTAAATGTTCTTTTTTTTTTTTTGAGACGGAGTCTCGCTCTGTCGCCCAGGCTGGAGTGCAGTGGTCGGATCTCAGCTCACTGCAAGCTCCGCCTCCCGGGTTCACGCCATTCTCCTGCCTCAGCCTCCCGAGTGGCTGGGACTACAGGCGCCCGCCACCTCGCCCGGCTAGTTTTTTGTATTTTTTAGTAGAGACGGGGTTTCACCGTGTTAGCCAGGATGGTATCAATCTCCTGACCTCGTGATCCGCCCATCTCGGCCTCCCAAAGTGCTGGGATTACAGGCCTTGAGCCACCGCGCCCGGCCAGCTAAATGTTCTTATTTCATTCTTGGTAGATGCTATTTTCTTTTAAAAAATAAAAAGGCTGTTGGTAGAAGGAGGAGGCTCCTCTGATGGAAGAGAGGAGTGTATGAAAGCTGATACAGCTGGCTCCTGTTGTCTTTGTGGTGGGCTATAGGGCTTCCTCTCTGCATGTTCCCTCTTGAAGGAGACAGGCTTAGGGAAGAATGTTTTGGGCTGGTGGCTGGGAGGCCTAACTGTGTACCAGAGTCATTTATGTCTTGAGTTTTTACGACTGTAAGGGCTTGAAGCTGCCTGCGAATGGAGCCGGAACTCCATACTCTGACCTGTGCTCATGTTACAGCGGAAATTTGGAATCCCTTAAATGGCTTGTCTGCCACAACTCAGCTGAGTGGTATTTCTGTGTTTCTTAAGTCTGAACAAAGAAAAATTGTCAGATTTAATACAATCTTTTATAAGGAAAATAAAACTAGCACTTAGAGATGAAATGTTACAAATTACTGAATTGGTTTGAAATTAGTAATGGATACAGTACTAGTAGAAAATATGAAATGTAAAAGTCCTCCCTTGGGTTTATGTAAGCTTAACTTTCTCTTTACAGGAAACTGATTAAAGATGTTACAGAAATGACGGCTCAAGTAGAAGTGAAATTATCTGACACAACTTCCCAAAGCAACAGCACAGCCAAAGAACTGGATTCTCTACAGACAGAAGCGGAAAGCCTAGACAACACTGTGAAAGAACTTGCTGAACAACTGGAATTTATCAAAAACTCAGATATTCGGGGTGAGCATTTTTTGGTGCAAATACTCAGTCCCAGACAATGAATTTAACAATATGTCTAACCTTTTAATATAGCAATTTTGGAAAAAAAAATTGTTTTCTAATAAATTTTAAAACTTTACTCATCCAGTTTCTGGCACAAATGAGGATCAAAGTCCCCATTTTACAAATGTGGGACTTGGGCACAGAGAATCTAAGGGACACAGCAAAGGTCTCACAGAGTGAATGGCAATAGTTGTATCAGAATGGTATCCATTTCCTGATTTTTTTTTCCCTCCAGTTAGTAGTTTAATCCCCTGGCCTTTTCTTGGAAGGGGGTTCTTTTAATACTTAAGGTATTAATACTTCTGCAAATCCTTTCACATTCAAGAATGCTGCTTGGTCAGAAAAAATTTTTTGCAAATCATTATTTATATCTTAGACCATATAGGATCCTCAGCAAAAAGTGAAAGAATGTAGAAATATGTTACATCATACTATCCAACTACCCATACTGTTTTATGCATGATTGCTTTTGGACTAAAGCTAAAACACATCATGCTGTTATATATAATACCGTCATCCCTTGGGATCCATGAGGATTGGTTCCAGGACCCACTGCGGAAATCAAAATCCACAATGGTCAAGTCCGTTATATAAAATGCATAGTATTTGCATATAACCCATGCATATCCTCCTATATACTTTTCTTTCTTTTTCTCTCTCTCTCTCTCTCTTTCTTTCTTTCTTTAAGAAATGGGCTCTTGCTATGCTGCTCAGGCTGATCTTGAACTCCTGGACTCAAGTGATCCTCCCGTCTCAGACTTCTGAATAGCTGAGATTATAGAGGTGAACCACCATACCCAGCTTTACTTTTTTTTTTCCCTCCAGTATACTTTAAAATAATCTCTAGATTACTTACAATACCTAATAGAATGTAAATGCTATGTAAATAGTTGTTATACGTTATTGTTTAGGAAATAATGGCAAGAAAAAGTCTGTACACATTCAGTACACGTACAACCATTTTTTCCAAATGCTTTCTATCCACAGTTGGTTGAATCCACATTATGTGGAATCTACAAATATGGAGGGCTACTATATTAGTCATTAGAGTGGATCTGAATAAAAGATTGAGAAAAGTCATCTGGTCACATAATCTTCAGGCTGCCTGACACCAGCTATTTATAAAGAACTGGATGTTTGCTTGTGAATGGAAACAAGATTGCATGATTTTCTTAATTTTTCATTTTTCACCCAGATGTTTGCCATACTCCAGAGCTGGAGTAGGTGCTAATGGGACAAAACATATTCATTGCTCCTGAAAACTGTATTTCATAAATATTTTTTCTTGAATTTTAAAACCTTACAGTAAATGTAGGACCTGAAGACATCAAATATAGACACTGCTTGGGGAGGAAGCCTAGTATGATGAGGTTAACTGTGGGCAATTTCATTTCCTACCGTAGGTGCCTTGGATAGCATTACCAAGTATTTCCAGATGTCTCTCGAGGCAGAGGAGAGGGTGAATGCCTCCACCACACAACCCAACAGTACTGTGGAACAGTCAGCCCTCATGAGAGACAGAGTAGAAGATGTGATGATGGAGCGAGAATCCCAGTTCAAGGAAAAACAAGAGGAGCAGGCTCGCCTCCTTGATGAACTGGCAGGCAAGCTGCAAAGCCTAGACCTTTCAGCCGCTGCCGAAATGGTAAGGTTTGGGGGTGTGGCCTTACTGCTATGGTGCTGAGAAAAAAAAACACTATCCTTTGTCTTTATTATAATAGTTTGCAAATGAATCAGCAGGAGTGAAACTCCTAGGCTGAGGTCTCTGGATCCTGGAATGGGCTATCTGTAACCAAGAAAGATTAAAAACAGCAGCATATGGGTTTCCAGCCCTCCCCTCTTCTGTTTCTCTGGTCCTCAACTAAAGAATGAATCGTGACTGGTCTCCCATTCTGTTTTAGCTACTCAGTGACATCGCACTGAAACTTGATCCTTTTTACACTGTGAACATTTCTTTTTTTTTTTTCCTAAGTAGAGATAGGGTCTCACGACATTGCTCAGGTTAGTCTTGAACTCCTGGTCTCCAGCAATCCTTCTCCCACCTCAGCCTCCCAAAGTGCTGGGATTACAGGCTAACACCCCTGCCCACCCCCACCCCCCCTTTTTTTTTTTAAGAGATGGATTCTCGCTATGTTGCCCAGGCTGACCTCAAACTCCTAGGCTGAAGCAATCCTCCCACCTCACCCTCCTGAGAAGCTGTGATGACAGGCATGTGTCACCATACCCAGCTTGGACACTCCTTTTTTAGTTTGTTCTGATTTGAAATATAAAACCCATCTCAGTGTAGGAAATCAGAATCATTCTAGAAGGGGCTTCCGTTAAAAATTAAAGGGAGCAAAAGAATTTTTTCAAGGGTATTAGCTATTATGTTCCTTTGTTCCAGTAACTTTACCTGGTGAAGATTAACCCTGAAACCAGCCTAGAAAGAAGATTCATTTCCCAGAAAGTTTTAAAAAGTAACTCTGGAGCCAAATGAAATTGAGTTGTGAGTTTAATGAAAATCAGGCAGAAGGCCCCAAAAAAGCCTAACTGAGCCTGTTTCTTCCTCTTCCTTCCTGTTTTTTCAAGGAAGGATACCTATCTGAGATAATTTGGAGGGTATTTTTTATAGACAAAGGTTTGTGTTCTCTTAGCCCAGAGACACAGAGAAAGTTAAAGATGGAAGGTACATAGGCACAGAAGAGTTCAAACTTCATTACAGCTTTGTCTTAGTGATGGTTCCTCCCTCCTCTCATCCTCACTTTCTCTGAAATAGACAATATTAGTCACAATATAAGACAGTGTTTATTGATGCCTGCTAGGTTTCATACTCATTATCTTCTGAAACTTCATAGCAAACAGGGAGCAAATAATCTGTCATTTATTAAATGGAAAAATAAAAGATGAAGAAAAAAGAAAAATGAAGGCCTAGAGCAATGTGTAAATTGCAGCTAACAGGAGACAAAGTTATTAAGCATAAAATGCCAATTCTCAATCTTTCCTTGCAGCATTGATTCCTTTAAAAACAAAAAATCAGTCATCACAAACAAGTTCTCTGTGACCTACAAGCAGCAGCTAAGCATGCTAAAGGATTTTTGTCTTGAACTGGAGGCATCTCCGTGGGCAACAGGGAGGTGCATGGGCGGTGGGTGGGGTTCAGGGTTCCTCTGGCCTTTCAAATGCGTGCCCTTCCCTATGCTTGCTTTTCCACCTGGTAAACTACCTAGGGATTAGCAGCTTCTTCAGGTCTCTTACTGTGTTTTTGTCTTTGTTAATGATCCTGTGAGAATTCTTTCTGTAAGTTCTTTACTGCCATTTCCTTGTGTCGAGAGACTTTTGTCCTTTTGTTTTTCAGGTACTTCTAGTTCTGTATCTTTGTGGATATTTAGCTAGAGCCATGCTGGTTTCCCACCCCCATCCCCCATGTTTGCCCCGTCTGTTGAAACAAAACAGATCTTCTATGTGTGCTGTCAGATGGTTTTTAAAAAGAAACACTTCTGTTCTTAAGACTCATGTTCTATAGCATGCAGAATACACTTTATATTCTGAAGCTTTTTGTGTTTTTGTAAGCCAGATAAATGATTTATTTTAGTTGTAATTTGAGATATAATGGGATTATAATTATCTCAAAATTATTAGGCTAAAGAGTTGATTGTATTTATTTAAAAACTGCTTTTTTGCACTTTTTTAAAACAATATTTTCCTTGTCTTGTTTGGGAATATTCTGTTAACTGCTTTTCACTGCAGTAAATCTTTGGCTTCTTTTCAGTATTAGCATTTCCACAAAACAGCTCTAAATGCAATTTTCTTCCTGCTCAGCCTTTTCTATCATATAGCACACTTGTATTATAATTTATCACTTTGCATTTGTATGCCATGACCAAGTGGTGATCTTTGAGAGGTTCTGGTAGGTAAGAAAGGAGGACTCTATGCATGTGTGATGGCTGTGGGGGGTGGTAATTTGGAAACGCTTCATCTACCTTTGTTCCTTTGTACTGTTTTCTGTAACATGTGGAATGTTTTCCCACTTCCCCTGCTCAAATCCCACCAGCCAACAAATCCTTCTTCAGCTACAACTACAGCATTCCTCTGCAGTCTCTCCTTTGTCTACTTTCTTTCAATAATGACTGCATCTGACCTATTCTTGGCTATTTTATGTGGAATGATCCAGTCCTAACAAGATGGGAAGTTACTAAAAGGCTAGGTAATAGGTCTTTTATGTCACCATATTTACCGGAGGAGTTAACATGATGCTGGTGCTGGCCCCAAAGATGGTTCACAATGGCTTTTTCTTTTAATCTAACTGGTTAGAAAAAAAGGAAGGCATTTCTTGGCCCTTGCATTGGCAGAATTCAACTTGATATAGCAGATGTCTGCATCCTGGGCAGAGCTCATATAGTATTTTAACTCATTTGGGCAGAAGATACTGATGAGTTGTAAACTTCTATTGTTTCCTTGGAAACAAGCAGGTTAGTTTATTCCTAAACTCTTTGCTCCCCTCTCCATTCTGTCTCCCAAACACTGTTTTCAAGCACCCTTACTGAGGACCACCTACACATTCTCTGGGGCCACCCAGGCCCTGCACAGCTGTTTTGCTGCAGCAGATTCACTATCTGAAATATTGTGCCTGATCCTTGGCTTGTTGCAGACCTGTGGAACACCCCCAGGGGCCTCCTGTTCCGAGACTGAATGTGGCGGGCCAAACTGCAGAACTGATGAAGGAGAGAAGAAGTGTGGGGGGCCTGGCTGTGGTGGTCTGGTTACTGTTGCACACAACGCCTGGCAGAAAGCCATGGACTTGGACCAAGATGTCCTGAGTGCCCTGTCTGAAGTGGAACAGCTCTCCAAGATGGTAATTTAGTGGATGTCCTCAGTTTTTGTCATGTATGTTTGCTTTCAGCTGTGGACTAGAGGATCTGAAAGGGAGAAATCAATTCCAAATGCTAACTGAAATGAAAGAATTTCATCAAATATGAAAGTTCATGTTTCTGTGAGGTCAGAGAAAGAGATGGGGAGATTTTCTTTACAGATAAAGAATTTGCTTTTTCCTTACTCAGAGGAGAATAACACATGCTTTAGTGCAAGATGTTTAAATCTTATACTGGATAATTTGAGATAGCCATCTTACCTATCTGACTCCAGGGTTATAAATACATCCAACTGTACGACAAAAATTCTATACTAAGCAACTGAGCATTTATTCTTCTAAAGTGACACACACTTAAGTATTTATGTGGGTACCTGAGAACAAGACTCAGGACTATTTTATAGGCCAGGAGTTAAAAACAACTTGAAAAATTTTAAATGCTAGTTGTATTTATATAAGAACACTGTTTAGGAATCTCTATACTGAATACTTGCAGTCTGTAACAACACAATACTTTGTTGAATGGGAGAAAGTTGTTTCCCAGACACATGATTCCAAGTAACATAGTTTTTCAACATCATTTCTGGGCCATTTCCAATATTCTGGTCTCCTTCATAAAGAATGAAAGTCTTCCATGGGTAATTTATTCTTCACATTTAGGTCTCTGAAGCAAAACTGAGGGCAGATGAGGCAAAACAGAGTGCTGAAGACATTCTGTTGAAGACAAATGCTACCAAAGAAAAAATGGACAAGAGCAATGAGGATCTGAGAAATCTAATCAAGCAAATCAGAAACTTTTTGACCCGTAAGAAATTTTTTCATTTTACTTTTAGACATTTGTTTCTGTGTGATTCTGTTTACATTTTAGATAAAATCAATTTGTCAGTGTACTGACATTTCCAAATAAGAAAAATGTCCATGTATTAAATGTTTCCACTTCTTAAACTTATATATGTGTATCAAATAACTTTCTCCAATGTTATGCAGATACAGACACACCTGATGGGATACTCAGCCAATTAAAAGTCAAATATTTACAGTGAAAATTGAATTTGGAATTTGTTAGAGATTATGTATAGTAATCTCTAACCTTAAAGAAGTAGAGTTTGTTACTTCGGCATTGCCCCCAAAGCTTTGTAATTCTATTATTTACAGGGTATTATACCTATAGTTAGTTAAGAGTGTTGCTAGTTACAGTTCAAGCATTACCAGTAAAGATGGTTTTGGCTACAAATTACAGAAAACTCAAGTGAAAGGGACTTAATCAAAAAGGATGTTTATTATCTCCCATCTTAATAAGATATCCAGTAGCAAGATAGCTTCATGGGCCTGCGACCCACATACTTTTCATCTTTCTACTCTACCATCTTAAGCATATCGGCTTTGCCTCTAGCTCCTCATGGTTACAAGGTAGCTGCCAAAGTTCCAGACATCATATAAAGATAAACAATAATAATGGAAGAAGAGACCACCTATTCCTTGTATCTTTTTAAAAAGGAGGAAGTCTTCCCTAGAAGCCTTTAAGCAGTCATCCTTATAAACCTCACTGGCCAGAAATAAGTCACATGCCAATGCATAAATGTCACTGGAAAATGGAAATGCGATTACAGTAACTGGCAAACTAATAAAGACTTAATGCTGGGTTGATAATTTTACCTTAGAGGCAGGTGCCTGAAGAAAATCAGTATTCTGTTAGCAAGAAAAAAGACATGGCTAATAAGAAGTCAACAGTATTTGCTAAGGATATTTTGGTAATATTCCATGGAAGCCATCATTCGAGTACATATTTTATTTGAATAAATCCTCTAGGGTCCATTTTTATGTTCAGTAGTTTAAAACATAAAGCTCGAAAGTAAATGAGGATCTGACATATTTGAAGCTTAACTTCATAAACTTTTTTTTTTTCACCATTTTCCACATTTCACATTTGAAACTCCTTGGCTTCATTGACAACCCACTATCCCAGTTCTCTTCCGTCTATAATTTTCTCCCTTTCTATAATTTCCTGAATCTAGATAATTTGTAAGAAATATCGAATCTCTATATCTGCATTCACAAGTTTCTGAGCTATTTGTCCACCCTCAATTAAAAGATATCATTGCCTTTAAGTCCCAGCTTTAAGCTCTGGCCCTCTATGGTTTTCCACAATCTTCAGATTCACTCTGCTAGACTTTCCCGTAACATGCTCTGCCCTTCCTGTCTCCCCACCTAGAACTGTCCTTTCTTCTTTCAAATTCTATTACCCCTTAAAATCTAATCAGCTCCTCATCTTCCACGAAGGTTTCCCTCACTGCCCAGCCTAAAACAAATTCTAGTAGTACTCAATTGTCTGCAGTTACTTTTTTGTGTGTGTAGGTCTCATCTTCCCCCAAAACCCCAGACAGATTATAAACTCTTAAACAGAAAGTTAGTGTCTCTTGGTAACCCCACCGTGCTAGTCCATAGATGACCAGTAAGTGGTTGAATGAATGAACCATCTATTCTTTTCACCTCTTTTTGGGGACATCTTTGCTTTTCACAGAGGATAGTGCTGATTTGGACAGCATTGAAGCAGTTGCTAATGAAGTACTGAAAATGGAAATGCCTAGCACCCCACAGCAATTACAGAACTTGACAGAAGATATACGTGAACGAGTTGAAAGCCTTTCTCAAGTAGAGGTTATTCTACAGCAGAGTGCTGCTGACATTGCCAGAGCTGAGATGTTGTTAGAAGAAGCTAAAAAAGCAAGGTATCTAAAGACATGGCATCTAAGGGGCTTATTTTGTGTATCTATCATGGAGTAAAAAGTATCTCTTTAACCAGTGAAACTTCTAAGAAGGACCTATGCGAGTCTCTCTGGGTCATTTCAGGAAGGCCATTCTTTAAAGAAAAGAACACTGAGAGGACTTTTTTCATGTTCAACAACAATATACTGTCTCATTATTTTACCAGCAAAAGTGCAACAGATGTTAAAGTCACTGCAGATATGGTAAAGGAAGCTCTGGAAGAAGCAGAAAAGGCCCAGGTCGCAGCAGAGAAGGCAATTAAACAAGCAGATGAAGACATTCAAGGAACCCAGAACCTGCTAACTTCGGTAAGCATACACAATCATTACATGTATGGGAAAACAGCTACATATACACTTTTACCAGAAAAGTACATTTGTTATCTATGAACAAAAATTCTTACAACTCAACATTAAAGGATTCCTTTAATTGTAATAAATCGGAACTACTCCGTTAGCATGGATGCTAAAAATAAGTGGAGATAGGTTTTCATTTGAGCTGAGATCACACCACTACACTCCAGTCTGGGCAACAGAGACTCTGTCTCAAAAAAATAAAAACACTCCTATTCACTGAGGAAACAGCATGTACTCTGTTCAGTAGTATGAAGTATAATAGTTTTAGAAAACTGTCCTGATGTTATAAAGCAGCTTATATGGTTAAGGCCAATGTCTCAAGATTTTGGTGATCAAACATTTTACTATATAGCAGTTTTAGAAACTACTGGAGAACAGTCAGTCTGCTTTCAATACCCAATTCTAGAGGAACCTAATAGAGTGCTTATAGCGAAACAATCTATATCTATTCTATTCAGAATGCATGGAAAACTTAATTTTTTTTAAATAAGGAATACTTTTTCATAGGGATCTAGCACTTTGCTCTAAAAATCCTCTATCTCTTAAAAGAAGTAATGCAAACATAATTCCATTAAATTCTTTTGTTTCTCAAAAAGTTAATTTTTTCCTTCCAACTTTACGAGTTTTTAAAAAAATGAAGAAAATTGATGAGTTATCTAATCCGTATACATGTTCTCAGAATATACTTTGAAATTAAATACTCCCATACCCAGCACTGTCAGCCTTCTCAGGCCAATCCTCCATGGGTTTAAAACCTGGGAAGATGAATTTTCAACATGCTTTTCTTACCATTAGTTGGTAAAAACCTGTCTTCCCCTATTGTATTGCTGTCAGTTAAATAAAGGTCAATAATTCTGCCCATTTTCCTCCTTAAATTTTGAGTATCAATAAGGCTTTTTCTTCAGGCTATTGGTTCAAGTTTAGAAAAATTATGTTTTCCCACCAGACTTATAAATATTTTGATGTTTTCGATCTCTAGGTTTTTCCATTTTCTCAGTTTGCCGTTAATATTTTAGTGAATATTATGTCAGTGACTACAGAAATTATTGTTTTGAAAGCCAGGTGCAGTGGTGTGTGCCTGTAGTCCCAGCCACTTTGGAGGCAGAGGTGAGAGGATCACTTAAGGCCATGAGTTTGAGACTATAGTGCACTATGATCATGCCTGTAAACAAACAGTCACTGCACTCCAGCCTGGGAAGTAGAGCAAGACCTTGTTTCTTGAAAAAAAAACTGCTCTGAAAAGCAAATTAGAAAATATTGAATTATAGGTGAGATATGTGGCTTGATGATGCAAGTTAATAACTGGGGTTCTGTTTTTCAGGGGCCCTGGAGGGCAGGAAGTGTTTTAGGTTTGTAACAATAAGAAACAGAGAACCTCTAACTGAACTATGTTCATGAAAGCTTATCAGAAGCAATTCACTCAAAGAATGTTATTCTAATTAAAGGGTCCTTAGGTTTGAAATATTTACAAATTTTAGCCTATGTCTATACTGATCCCATTAACTTCATTATGACAGTATTGTTATTCAGTTAATTCTATGTAATTAGACCCTACATCCTTGAAGATCATTTTAAAGAAAAATTGAGTGCTCAGTGAAATTGATTCTTTTGTCGTGGGCTCACCTGCTTACTTTGGCTAGCTTTTAAAAGTCAATGTTTATGGCCGGGCGCGGTGGCTCAAGCCTGTAATCCCAGCACTTTGGGAGGCCGAGATGGGCGGATCACGAGGTCAGGAGATCGAGACCATCCTGGCGAACACAGTGAAACCCCGTCTCTACTAAGAAATAAAAAAAAAAAAAATAGCCGGGCGAGATGGCGGGCGCCTGTAGTCCCAGCTACTCGGGAGGCTGAGGCCGGAGAATGGCGTGAACCCGGGAGGCGGAGCTTGCAGTGAGCTGAGATCCGGCCACTGCACTCCAGCCTGGGCTACAGAGCGAGACTCCGTCTCAAAAAAAATAAAAATAAAAAAAAAATAAAAAAAAAAAAAAATAAAAGTCAATGTTTATTGATTCTACTTTGAAAGGAGATCAGATGTAGATCCCCACCAGTTGCCCAGATATTTTTTTTCCTTAAATAACTGAGTATTTAGAGTTTACAGCTGTAATGTCCCCAGACCATACATTGTCTCACAATTCTATAGAAATTCAAAGAACATCCCTAGTCTCCATTTCTTCAGTAATTAGCTGAAATCTCCACTACTAGAGTTTAAGATTTATTTTCCCACTCACATTAAGTTGGAAATTTATATATGGAAACCCCTCTTCGCACAGCTGCTTATTTGTGAATGTTCTTTAGCCAAAGTCTGCAGTTGTCCTTAAAATGCTTTCTCAACACATCATGCTCCTTGGGGGGGTGGGTTTCTTTTTTGTTTTTTACTGTCAGAAAAAACTTTACATCCATCTCAGATCATCAGAAGTACCAAAAGAATGAAGTGAATATATGAAATGTAGCAAAGACTAAAGTTAGACACTTCATGTAACTTTTCCTGAAATATTCTTTTTAGTAATTACTTCTTTTGGTCTAGAGCAAAATGGCACAGCAGACTTAAATCTTCCTCCAAACTTGTACTCATAGTAATTCAATTTCTTAAACTAATGGCTTGCTGGAAAACTGACATACTTTTAGATTGAGTCTGAAACGGCAGCTTCTGAGGAAACCTTGTTCAACGCGTCCCAGCGCATCAGCGAGTTAGAGAGGAATGTGGAGGAACTTAAGCGGAAAGCTGCCCAAAACTCTGGGGAGGCAGAATATATTGAAAAAGTAGTATATACTGTGAAGCAAAGCGCAGAAGATGTTAAGAAGGTACGTAAATCTTTGTAATTTCAGGGCTATGCTGTTAAAGGAGCCACCAGTCTCCTCCTTGCCTGCCTTAGAGTAAGGGACATGGACCTAATAGAAACAGAATTCATCAGAAACATCAAATGACCTGTTTTGCAACAGCAGTCTTTAGAAGTGTGGATGGAAAAGAATGGGAATGAATATGGAAGTATCTAATAAGTATGACTTATGCCCTCAAATCCAAACTTGGACAAGAGTTTAGAAGAATGCAATTAACTTAGGGGTAGAAGTCCTTAAAACAGGCTTTAAAAAAAAAAAAAAAAAAAAAACTATACTGACAAAAACCAGGCATATTGAACTTGTATTTCTCTGCTGTAGTCAATTAAATTCTTCATGGCATAGAGTAATTACCAGGCCATTTGAGAATATTTTAAAAGCAGGTTGGAACAGAGAACAGGTAGTAGGAAACCAAATCTTATCTCTTTGAGACACATTTTGAATTAACCTCTCATTGGAAGGCACTGTATTTTGCAGAGAAAAACTCACACAACCCAAATGTTTAATCAGAAGCCATGTAATAACTGAAACACATGTTTAGTTTCTAAATAATGCTTTAAAAACTTGGTGGTGGCGGGGTGGGGCTTAAAACCATTAAATGACTAGTCCCCAACTTTTTTGGCACCAAGGACCAGTTTCCTGGAAGACAATTTTTCCACAGACTGTGGGGTGGGGATGGTTTCAGGATGAAACTGTTCCAGCTCAGATCAGGCATTAGATTTCATAAGGAGTGCGCAACCCAGATCCCTTGCATGCACAGTTCCCAATAGGGTTCGTACTCCTGTGAGAATCTGATGTCACCACTGATAACAAAAGCTGGAGCCCAGGCAATAACACTTGCCTGCTCACCCAGTTCCTAACTGGTCCGTAGGCCTGGGGGCTGGGGACGCCTGCATTTACGGACCTGATTTCAGTATATAACTCCCTACCATTCAAAAATTTTCCTGGAAGTTACTGTAGCTTTTCAGGCATTACATAAGAGTAACCTCACTACCTCTCTCTAGGTTGGTGAAGAGAACAAAACAATGAGAAAAGTTCACTGCCACAGTATCAGACAGCTGTCTTTTCTATTGTGGTTTGTGTGGTTTCCTGCAGTAGAGGGCACAAATTTCTCAAGTACTCTGCTTCAGGACATTTTGCTTAATAACATTTTATCACAATAGAAAGAAACAAAAGCTCTTGAAATGAAATTTCCATAAATGGTTATTTGAACAGTTTCTAAAAAGAATAATTTGCATTCCAACCCCACACCCCATTTCTCTTCTCCTCACTCACTTCTTGCGTATGCTACAATCTCACCTTTCCTTCCTATATCTTTTGTTTAATTTTTTTCCTCTAATTTCCTTATAAGCAAGTCTTCACAAACCCTAATTTAGTCAAGATCCAAAGGGCCTCCATTTCAATATGGGCTTCTCTAATATCTAATTTACTTTTGAAAAATCTGCACTTCTCTATGTAATTCACAATACAATTATGCTACAATTTTCTATAGAAAAGTAATAATCAAGAAAATGAGGACTTAGCCCTAAGGACCTGCTGCAACTCCAGAATTTTTTGAAATGTTCTTTAAAATCATGTCTATTTTGCATTCAATTCCACTGTTTGAAGATAAAATTTTAAATTACCAGTGAATAACTTAATGAAGCCTGAATATCCAGAATGCATGCCATGATTATACTATTGCTCTTAACTGACACTAACATTACCACTTCTTTCTGTCTAAATGTGGAACTACAGACTTTAGATGGTGAACTTGATGAAAAATATAAAAAAGTAGAAAATTTAATTGCCAAAAAAACTGAGGAGTCAGCTGATGCCAGAAGGAAAGCTGAAATGCTACAAAATGAAGCAAAAACTCTTTTAGCTCAAGCAAACAGCAAGCTGCAACTGCTCAAAGGTGGGTCTTGTTTTTAATTATTTTAAATTTAAGGCATCGATAGTTTATTTCAAAGTGAAAAATCTATTCACTTTGTCTTGAGATCATCATAGTATAAATTGCTCAGACTTTATATATATATCCCCAGATTTAGAAAGAAAATATGAAGACAATCAAAAATACTTAGAAGATAAAGCTCAAGAATTAGCAAGACTGGAAGGAGAAGTCCGTTCACTCCTTAAGGATATAAGCCAGAAAGTTGCTGTTTATAGCACGTGCTTGTAACAAAGGAGAATATAAAACGGCTGAGGTGACCAAGGTAAAACAGCTACATTTTAAAAACTGACTTAATGATCTTCAAAATAAAACTCATCACCTATTTAATTTTTTAATCACATTTTGTATGGAGTTAAATAAAGTACAGTGCTTTTGTATATATATTTTGGTGTACTTGTTACTTTTACTGATTGTTGATGAATCCCTTCAGCAAAGAATGTTTTTTTCACGGTAAACTTGGATTTATAAACACGTTTACTGCCTCCATGAAGTCCCTAATTTATGTTGTCTATGAACAAGCTATTATATTTATCTGACAGGTAAACATCCTCCAAAACTCCACACCCTTGACTCCCCTCCCCAGTGGGATTCCCCCAGTGGGATTCCCAGGTTGAGGTTAAGAAGGACAAATATCTATGCTACCATCACTGTTTCAATGGTTGCTGAGTTGCTCCAACCATCAAAACTCCTCTAAGTATTCCTTGCTCGAGGAATGAGAAAATCAGCAGGATGAACTAGGGCTTATAATCATTACTGCCTAGAAAAGGACCAGGGTTACTGAGGGGCAGGTTTCAATTAAATCAGGCCAGAATTTATGGATACTGCTCTTGCCAATTGAGCAATGCTACTACAGAGCACAGAATGATGCCCTAATTTCTCAGCTTTTGTATTGTATTTTGTGTGATTTTGCAACTAATCTAAGGAAGTAATTGCCAGGCCCATGTCAACTTTATTGCCTAACTAGCTGTATAAAAGGCCAGCCCCTATGTGTTTTTTTCACACACTCTTAGAGCAAGACTATTCTGTGGACTGCTTAACAACCACCCACACATCCAACACAGCTGCATCTGAAGCTGGGCCTGGACAAAAGTTATGTAAACAGCTGTAAGTAACTTTCCTCTGGCCCAAAGCAATTAATTTGTCACTTTTATGGTACTGGTACCAAAACAGATATACAGACCACTGGAACAGAACAGAGGTCTCAGAAATAATACCACACATCTACAACCATCTGATCTTTGACAAACCTGACACAAGCAATGGGGAAAGGATTCCCTATTTAATAAACAGTGTTGGGAAAACTGGCTAGCCATATGCAGAAAGCTGAAACTGGATCCCTTCCTTATACCTTATACCTTATACAAAATTAACTCGAGATGGATTAAAGACTTAAACCTAAGACCTAAAACCATGAAAACCCTAGAATAAAATCTAGGCAACACCATTCAAGACACAGGCATGGGCAAAGACTTCATGACTAAAACACCAAAAGCAATGGCAACAACAGCCAAAATTGACAAGTGGGATCTAATTAAAGAGCTTCTGCACAGCAAAAGAAACTATCATCAGAGTGAACGGGCAACCTACAGAATGGGAGAACATTTTTGCAAAGAACTTCAACCCCATCAAAAAACTGGCAAAGGGTATGAACAGACACTTCTCAAAAGAAGACATTTATGCAGTCAACAAACATGAAAAAAAGTTCATCATCACCAGTTATTAGATAAATGCAAATCAAAACCACAATAAGATACCATCTCATGCCAGTCAGAATGACGATCATTAAAAAGTCAGCAAACAGATCCTGGAGAGGCTGTGGAGAAATAGGAATGCTTTTACACTGTTGGTGAGAGTGTAAATTAGCTCAACCATTGTGGAAGACAGTGTGGCAATTCCTCAAGGATCTAGAACTAGAAATACCATTTGACACACCAATGCTATTACTGGGTATATACCCGAAGGATTATAAATCATTCTACTATAAAGACCCATGCACACATATGTGTATCGAGGCACTGTTCACAATAACAAAGACTTGGAACCAACCCAAATGCCATCAATGACAGACTGGATAAAGAAAATGTGGCACATATACACCACAGAATACTATGCAGCCATAATAAAGGATGAGTTCACGTCCTTTGCAGGGACATGGATGAAGCTGGAAACCATCATTCTAAGCAAACTAACACAAAAATAGAAAACCAAACACCACATGTTCTCACTTGTAAGTGGGAGCTGAACAATGAAAATACATGGACATAGGGATGGGGGTGGGGGAGGGAGACCATTAGGAGAAATACCTAGTGTAGATGATGGGTTGATGGGTGCAGCAAACCACCATGGCACATGTATACCTATGTAATCTGCATGTTCTGCACATGTACCCCAGAACTTAATTTAAAAAAAAAAGTCCTAATAACTAGCAAAATTGTCATATCTCATCATCTACTAGAGCAATTATATAAGTATTTTACTTAACACAGTAGAAACTCTCCATTCCTTTTCAGCTAAACAATTAAAGATCTCACTTTGAAATTACTTTTTTTTTTTTTTTTTTTTGAGACACAGTCTCGCTCTGTGGCCAGGCTAGAGTGCAGTGGCATGATCTCAGTTCACTGCAACCTCCGCCTCTTGGGTTCAAGTGATTCTCCTGCCTCAGCCTCCTTAGTATCTGGGATTACAGGGGCCTGCCACCACACCTGGCTAATTTTTATATTTAATTAGTAGAGATGGGGTTTTACCACGTTGGCCAGGTTGGTCTCAAACTCCTGACCACAGGTGATCCGCCCACCTTGGCCTCCCAAAGTGCTGGGATTACAGGAATGAGCCACTGCTCCCAGCCAGTTGAATTTATTTTAATCAGTTCAATTAAGTGGACAATTAATCTCACTCTTCACAAGCTATGAAAATATTGAGAACTTAGTAGATAACAGTAACTGAAAAAACTTGTTTTATTCTTAGGACTTTATTCCCCACCCAGATTTGCATTCTCATACTGAATGTAAACACTTAAAGATGGATTTAACTGTTTTGTGTCTCTACAGCTAGGATTCCATATTAAATTATATCTCACTATTCCCTAACTAAAAACTTTTTTTCCCCTGAGTAAGGGATATGTTGGTATTTACATTAACAGCACTTCACATGATACTGGGATTTCAAATTTTTAAAAAGATGCAGAGTTCACTTCCAATAATGCCAAAGTAGCACACAGATGCCAGACCAACCCTCCTGCTGATCGCAACTGCAAACTCTGAACAAACATATTTTAGGAAAAACTAAAGGCACTGGAAACAACTACAAACAGGTGGAAAGTAGAGGGGAGCTGGCACTTAAAAAGTGAACAGCACTGGCTCAATGTCTCATTTTTTTTTTTTTTTTTTTTTTTTTGAGACGGAGTCTCGCGCTGTGGCCCAGGCTGGAGTGCAGTGGCGCGATCTCGGCTCACTGCAAGCTCCGCCTCCCGGGTTCACGCCATTCTCCTGCCTCAGCCTCCTGAGTAGCTGGGACTACAGGCGCCCACCACCGCGCCCGGCTAATTTTTTGTATTTTTAGTAGAGACGGGGTTTCACTGTGGTCTCGATCTCCTGACCTTGTGATCCGCCCGCCTCGGCCTCCCAAAGTGCTGGGATTACAGGCGTGAGCCACCGCGCCCGGCCCAATGTCTCATTTTTAATAGGTTCTCACTTGAGGGGGAAACAGAAGCCAAGTTTTATTGGTTAAGGATCAGAGGGCAGAATATGGGGCAACCACAACAGCTGGAACATGAAGGGGAAACCCCAAAAAAACAGGAGGCACAGAAGGGGCAGACTTCTGCCCAAACTCTGGTTGACCCCTGAACTACACACTTGCATGGGAAAGACTTCCAGCAGCATAGGTAAAGCTAAAACAACTGAGAAGAGATTTCAGCTGCTGCCACCTACAAAGAAGACAGAGTTCGGAGTTGGTGTTCAGCCAAGTTAGACAACTATCAATTTTCTTTAGAAGTATGTAACAGAATCCAGGGTCGTTATGTCACTCATAATGAGCATGAGACAATCTATGCTATCTATACCAAATTTCAGAACTACTTAATCTGAATTATTCTTAAATTTAGTTATAATATGCAAAAGCCTACTTAGCATTTAGTAATTTGTTACAATATACAAAAGCCTACTTAGCATTTAGTACTTTGTTACTTAAGTTTCCTTAGGACATGGTCATTTTAAACACTACACATCCAATTTTATACCACTCTTTAAATAGTCATTTACCCAGCCAAGGAAAACACAGATTAAAGACTCCCTTATGTTATACTTCTCCAAAAGTATATATTAAACATTTAGTAGGCGTCTCTAAAATAGATGAAAGGATAATGACCTTTAAAATGCCTTAATATTGTCCTATAACATGAAAATAAAGATGCATTCAGGCCTACTAAATAAGAATATACACTAGAGGTAGTCGTAAAAAAAACTACGACCATCTCAACACGTACTCATAATAACCAGTAAATGAATATTTAAGATGTTTATTTCAGTATCTTCATTCCCCACTGTAATACATTTGAATCCCCACGTATCTGAGTTCCGTAAATAGACTCTCTTAATTTGGATAACTATGTAATTACCCTTCAGAGTTGTAGACAACAATGGAACCTTAAAAACCTCTTAAACACATAAATTCTACCCCTAAACTAAAAGAATTCAGGGGTTAAATAAAACAAGTAAGAAGCCACTTACTTACATCAGTTTGGTTTATAGACATTTGAATCTTATTTGAATGACTGACTTGTTTCTAATGTGAAAACCAAATTAAAAATAACTTGATCACTTTGCTTCAAACACAACTGTTCACATATCAAATTCTAACTCCATCTATGTAAAATTCAACTTTTCTGTATCAGAGAAAAAAGCTATTTAAATTCAGTGGCATTGAATCTTTCATGAACAGCATGAAAATATGAGTTGACGGAGATATTCCAGGATGCTACAATAAGTAGCTTTTTGTCTTACATATTAGTGCACTGAAACAAAATACTAAATTTATGTAAAATATAGATATAAGAGTATTCCATTCTGTCCAAACCTATTAAATACCTTCCAAAAGTTTCATAATTCAGTCCTAGAAATTCTTGGAGCTGTGAGAATATCCTGTTCAGGAATGTGACTTCTACAAAAGCTCCCAGGAAATTTCAGAAAAAAAATATATAATCTTCTAATTCAAAAGTTGATTGATTTGCCAAATGATGCAGCAAGATTTGCTTCTCTAAAAGCTTCTGATAAGGTCTGCAAGGGAAGAAATTTAGAATTAAAAAACAAATATTTGTGGGCCAGAAGAAAATTTAGGCAACCATCAATTCTATATGTTGTTAATAATTACCGGATGTGCATGACAGACTCTAGCTATATCTTCACAGGATGCTCCATATTCCAAAGCAAGAGCAGCTTCATTTACCATTTCTCCAGCACCCTTTAAAATAACAAGCCAAGTAAATTTGCTACCATGGTAAAAACTACATGCTAATAGGATAGCAATGGTTAACAGAGGAAGCTTTTAGATCTTAAAAACGCCTTAAATCTGTCTATCAGTTGAAGAAAAGTCAGGAAAAGCTTAACAGAAAAGGCGACACTGAAGAGCTTGGGCTCTGAAGCCAAAGGGCCTTCAATTCATATCTACCATTTACTACCTTAACCATTCATTGGTTCTGTGTGCTTCATTCAGTTTCTTCACCTCAAAAATAACAGCACCTATCTCACAAAGCTTATGTAAAAATAACAAAATGTATACTAAAGTGACACAGCACTCAAATATTCTATTCTCATTATTGTTACATCAGATACAAGAGATATCTATAAGAAAGATATATACTTTAGGCTCAGTGGTAGGAAAGGCTTCCCTTAGGAGGTAACATTTGAGCTGAGACCTGAACAATAGGAGCCAGCCATTCAAAGATCTGGAGGCAGAACAGTTTAAGCAGAGGGTACCTTAAGCACAAAGGCCCTAAAATGCAAACATTTGGCCTGTTGTGAAAATGAGAGAAGGCCCATGTGACATGGAATTAATGAGTAAAGGAGAGCAGAAAAAGAAGAGGTCAGAAAAGTAGGCACAAACAGATTCAGTGAGGCCCTGGATGTAACAATCTGAAGTTGAAAAGCACCACTGGAGGACTTTCAGGGGCATAATCTGGTATATGTTTTAAAGAGAGAATCTTGGCTGCAGGACAGAAAGTAGATGATACAGTGAGCAAGACTGTGAGAGTGCTGCTGGTATTCTTCTAGAAATGATGTAGAGAGAGCCATATTCAAAGTTTTGCTGGAAATGAGCAACCTCAGAGTAACACCAGGCGGTTTATAATTAATAAACAGTGATGCTTTCTAGAAATCTTAATGGGATTTCTCTGGTTTTATAATACTCACTGGTCCAAGAATATGTGCTCCCAGTACTCTGTCTGTCGATTTCTGCCCAAGGATCTTCACCATGCCATCTGTGTCAGCATTTGTCTTAGCTCTGCTGTTAGCAGCAAATGGGAATTTCCCAACTTTGTACTCAATACCCTGTGTGACAGTCAGAAAAAAAGAATCTACGTAAGTGCCAGAAAAGTTCATTCCAATTAGTAACATCATCTACCATTTGTTCAGAAAATAAATCCCAAGAAGGCAATTGTTCGCAAAGCACATAGAAGGAAAGACCAAAAGACTGGTTAATGAAATGTATCTTGGGCACAAATGCAAGCAAATACAAATGTCTGTCCATCTGGTTATATTTCAAAGCCAAATATAAAAAATCTGGAATTACTAGTTTTTTAATATAAGCAACTTCTCCTCCTCTCAATTACTGCTGATAAATCTGTGAATGATCTCTTTATAATGCTAACAAGGGAAAAAATATATAAGCTAAACTATATTTCACAGCTGTTACATACATTAGCATAATGATAAAATGCTGTTTCTCAACCACCAGTGTCATTGGCACAACTCACACATTGGCGTAAAACCACCCATGTTCAGACTTACCTCTTCTTTCAACTGCTCTTCTGATTTGCCAACCCAAGCAACTTCAGGGTGTGTGTAAATCACTGATGGCACACAATTGTAGTCAATGTGCACAGCACCACCAGCCATTCCTTCCACACAGATAATGCCTTCATCCTCTGCTTTGTGAGCCAGCATTGGACCAGCAACTACATCACCAATGGCATAGATACTACCACAGAAATCAAAAGAAACACAATGAATTTCTGAAAGCACAGCTACTTATCTTCAGTTACATCATGGTAACAGAAGTTTCCAGTAAATAAGTCACCAAAAAATGTATCAAATGCAGCTCTTCAAAAATCTATGAATTCGGCTTCTTATCTCTGAGTAAAATTCAGTTCTTTTTTATTTTACATTTTGTAAGTTTACTGTTCTTCCTCAAAGCCAATACATATTTTAAGCATAAAAATCTTACTTTTCAAAATACTGTTTGAAATAAATTTTAAAATTACTGAAAATGCAGACAATTATCCAACTTACTTTGGAATTTTAGTTTGAAATCTGGTATTAACTGGAATTCTACCTCTGGGATCTAGTTCAATTCCCAGCTCTTCTAGTCCCAAATTCTTAGTAAAGGGTCGTCGGCCAATGCAAACCAAGAGTACATCACAAGTGATAACTTCAGCTTTACCACCAGAAGCAGCTTCAATACTAGATAACAAACAGTATATAAATGTTAAATACACATCTGCATAAATTGATAGGCTTAGAAATTTAAGGCCAGTTATTTCTCAACTGTTGATGACATTTTTGTTTTGTTTTGTTTTGTTTCTGAGATGGAGTCTTGCTCTGTCGCCAGACTGGAGTACAGTGGTGCAATCTCAGCTCACAGCAACCTCCACCTCCCAGGTTTCAGAGATTCTCCTGCCTCAGCCTCCTGAGTAGCTGGGACTACAGGTACACGCCACCACATCCAGCTAATTTTTGTATTTTTAGTAGAGATGGGGTTTTACCACGTTGGCCAAGCTAGTCTTGATCTCCTGATCTCGTGATCCACCCACCTCGATCTCTCAAAGTGCTGGGATTACAGGTGTGAGCCACCACACCCAGCCAGCACTGATGACATTTTTAACAATATAAGTTATTTGAATGCAAACATAAGACTCAGACAATGAAAGAGATTTATCATTAAAATCTAGAGGTCCATTATTAAAATCTCACAAAAACCACAGTATAATAAAACAGCAGTTAAGAATACGGTCTCTGGGTCACAAAAATCCAAATTCAACTACTGACTGCCACCCACTAGCTGTGTGGCAAGTTAGTCATTAATTAAGTCAATGAATTCAGCTTCTTATCTTTGAGTAAAAGTTAGTTATTAAACTATTTAAATACTATTAACTATTTAAATATTTAAGAGCTAATTCATTAAATATGTGAAATGCCACTAAAGTATTTAATCAGTAGAGTACCAGACGTATAGTAAACAATCTTTTATTACTGATTTCCCCATATATCTGCCAAAAAATATTGGTTCAATTTTATTGAATATTGGGAATTTAAATTTTTCTGAATACACTATAAGAAGGTACAACAATGAGAATATTGGATTAATCTTTCTAGCATTAACCTAATCATAAATTTCAATGTGCTAATGCAATAATTTGATAAGCAACTGAGTGATATTAAGTAATAAAATGACCTTACGTTAGAAAAAAACCTGTATTTGCTAAGCTGATTTTGAAACTTGAGTGTTTTGCTTAAAGAAACAAGACAGGGATGCTACATCAAAAACAAATGATGTATACTTACGAAACATCAATTTTTCCATCTGACTTCTTGGTAGCACCAGTAACCTTTGTATTCAATTTAAATTTAAACCCCTGTTTTTGAAGGATGCGTTGAAAGTTTTTAGATATCTCCATATCAATTCCAACTCCACCTACATGACCTAAAAATTCAACTGCTGTCACATCTGCACCAAGTCTTTGCCAAACTGAACCCTGCAAATAAAAACCCCAATAATCATAAAAGTTTCTATAGCAAATGTTTATGAAATCATCTTAATAATTTATTGTAAAATATTTTCTTCTTTCACTAGTATGTTCCTATGAGAAGCTCTGAGGTTTAAAATTAACCCTGTGTTAAATATGTATAACTTCATACATTTATTAACTTATTCATTCAATATCTGTTGAATACTACATGCTAGGCAATATTTTAGCTTCTAGGCATACATTAGTGAACAAAGCTAAAATCTCTGTTCTCAAGGATCTTATATTCTGGCAGGGGACATAGACAAATACGTAAAGTTCATAACAGAGAATAAAGTGCTACAAGAAAAATAAAACAGGAAGTAGAACTGGGACTACTGATTACCGGGATTACAATTTTGAATAGCACGGTTGGGGAAAGCCTCACTGGGAGAGACATTTGCACAAAACTTGAAAGAATGAGGCAATGAACTATCTAGTTAACTGGGGGAAAAGTGTTGTTCTAGGCAGAGGGAAACAGCAAGTGCAAAGGTCTTGAGGAAAAGGAAGTAGGCTACGAATCACTGATGTTTGCAGAATATTAAACTGGCTTCCTATTTTCTTTTCTCAACAAAGGACAAATTTTTACTTTTTCATTCAAATTATAATTTAAACTGAATGCCAGTTTAACATTTTGAAAATTAGCATAACTTCTAAACAATTATATATTAAACAATACATAACTGGCAAGATAAACATAATTTCACAGCATTAAATATGAAAAACCATGAACATATCCTTTGCAAGAATGTATACTAAAACCATCTGGTAATTCAAATGAACTATACAAGTTTACCTTCCCTAAATTAGGTGTGGGCATTCATTTAAAAAATCTCATGAATTTCTGGTATGAAGACTGAGTTAACTAGAGGCAATACAGTGACACTAAAAATCTAACACTATGTACATATAAAAGTTAACTCAAAATGGATCATGGACCTAAATGTAAAACCCAATACTATGAAACTTCTAGAAGAACACCTAGGAGAGGAAATCCTAGAATTGACCTTGAGTTAGGCAAAGATTTCTTTGATGTAACACCAAAAGCACAATCCATAAAAGAAAAATGATAAATTGGACCTCATCAAAATTAGAAAGTTTTAGATAACATTGAGAACACAAAAACAGAAGCCAGAGACTGGGGAAAAAAATTACAAAACTTCTATCTGATAAGGGATTTATATCCAGAATATATAAAGAATTCTCCAAACTCAGTAAGAAAAATTCAATAAAAAATGGACAAATGTCTGAAGAGGGAAGATACAGAGATGGCAAATAAGTACATTAAAAAATGCTCAACCCTGTAAGTCATTAGAGAAATCTAAGTTAAAACCACAATGAACTGAATTCAACAACACATTAAAAAGATCATTCACCATGATCAAGCAGGATTCACCCCAGAGATGCAAGGATGATTCAACATACATAAACCAATAAACATGATTCGTCACATTAACAGAACCAAGAACAAAAACCATATGATCATTTCAACAGATGCTGAAAAAGCCTTTAATAAAAATTCAACATCCCTTCATGATAAAAACCCTCAAAAAACTGGATATAGAAGGGACACACCTCAAAATAGTAAGACAAACTCACGGCCAACATCATACTGAACGGGGAAAAATTGAAAGCCTTTCCTCTAAGATCTGGAACAATATAAGAATGCTCATTTTTCACCACTTTTCTCAACATAATACTGGAAGTCCTGGCCTCAGCAATTATAGAGGAGAAAGAAACAAAGGGCAATCAAATTGGAAAGGAAGAAGTCAAATTAATCTTTTGTGCAGACTATATGATCTTATATTTAGAAAAACCTGAAGACTCCACCAAAAAACTATTAAACTTACAAACTAATTCAGTAAAGTTGCAGGATACAAAATCAACATACAAAAATCAGTAGCATTTATATACACCAATACTGGACAATCTAAAAAAGAAAAAAAAAAGCAATCCCATTTGCAATAGCTACAGAGAATATACAACACCTAAGAATCAATTTAGCCAAAGATGTGAAAGATCTATACATAAAAAACTAAAAAACACTGATAAAACAAATTGAAGAGGACACAAAAAATAGTTCATATTCATGGACTGGAAAAATTAATATCGTTAAAATGACAATACTACCCAAAGTAATTTACAGATTCAATGCAATCCCTATCAAACTACCAATGACATTCAACTGCCAACGTAATCCTGAACAACAACAACAAAAAACCTGGAAGAATCATATTACCCAGCTTCAAAATTTACTAAAAAGCTGTAGTAACCAAAATAGCATAACATAATACTGTCATAAAAAGACACATAGACCAATGGAACAGAATAAAAAACCCAAATATAAATCCACACATTTTCCGCTAACTCATTTTCAACAAAGGTATCACAAACACAATGAGGAAAAGGCAGTCTCATCGATAAATGGTGCTAGGAAAACTGGATAACCATATGCAGAAGAATGAGACTAGACCCCTATCTCTTACCATATACAAAAGTCAAATCAAAATGGATTAAAGACTTGAATCTAAAATCTGAAACTATAGAATTACTGAAAGAATACATTGGAGAAATGCTCCAGAACACTGGTCTGGGCAAAGACTCATTGTGTAAGACCTCAAAAGTATAGGCAATAAAGCAAAAACAGACAAATGGGATTACATTAAGTTAAAAAACTTTTGCACAGCCAAGGAAACAATTCACAAAGAGACAACCCACAGAATGGAAGAAAATATTTGCAAACTATCCATCTGACAAGAGATTAATAATCAGAATATATAAGGAGCTCAAAAAAAAAATCCAGTTTTAAAATGAGCACCAGATCTGAATAGACATTTCTCAAAAGATGACATTCAAATGACCAACACATGTATGAAAAAATGTTCAACATTATTAATTGAGAAATACAAATCAAAATCACAATGAGCTATCATCTCACCCCAGTTAAAATGGCTTTTATCAAAAAGACGGCAATGCTGACAAGGAAGTGGAGAAAGGAGAACCCTCATACACTGTTAGTGGGAAGTAAGTTAGTAAAGCCACTATGGAAAACAGTATGAAGGTTCCTCAAAAAACTAAAAATAAAACTACAATATAAGCCAGCAATTCCACTACTGGGTATATACCTGAAAGAAAGGAAATCAATATATTGAAGAAATATCTGCACTCCATGTTTACTGCAGCACTATTCACAATAGCCACTTGAGTTAACTCAAGTGTCCATCAGCAGACAAATAAAGAAAATGTGGTACACATATACAATGGAATATTATTCCGCCATAAAAAAAGAATGAAATTCTGTCATTTGCAACAAAACAGATGGAACCAAAGGACGATATGTTCAGTGAAATAAGCTAGGCATAGAAAGACAAATATCGCATGTTCTAATATGTGGGAGTTAAAAAAAAAAACAAAACTGAACTCATGGAGATAGCAGAATGATGGTTACCGAAGGCTAGGGGGAGAAGAGGAATGAAGAGAGGTTGATTAATCAGTGCAAATATACAATTAGAAGAAATAAGAGCTGGTGTTAATGCAGGGTTGACTATAGGTAACAATCAATTATACATTTCAAAATAGCTAGAAGAGAATAATTCAACGTTCCTAGCATAAAAAAAGAGTTTGAGGTGATGGATAGCCTAATTACCCTGATTTAATTATACGATTGTATCAAATTATCACATGTACCTTGAAAAAAGTACATCTATTATGTAGCAATTTAAAAAATAAAAATAGGAAAAAAAAAAAACCCACAATGAGTTACTACTACACAACCACTAGAACAGCTCAAATTTTTTTTAAAAATGACAATACCAAGTACCAGTGGAAAAGTGGAGCAAACAGAAATTTACATTGCTGGTGGGATTGTATGGAAAACAGTGTAACGGTGTTCCTTGAAGTTAAAATAATTACCATATGACCCAACAATTACACATCTAGTTATATACCCAAGAGAAATGAAAACAGATATCCACACAAAAACTAGTACACAAATAGACACAGCAGTGTCATTCATAATAGTCTGAAAGTAGAAACAACCCAAATGTCCACCCCTGATGAATGGATAAACAAAATGTGCCATATCCAGAGAATGAGATATTTAGCCATATAAAGAAATGAAGTATAGATACATGCTACAACTTGGATGAACCATAAGAACATTATGCTATGTAAAGAGAGCAGACACAAAATAATACATATTGTATGATTCCATTTATATGAAATGCCCAGAATAGGCAAATTCATAGACACAGTATAATTAGTGGTTTCCAGGGGCTGAGCAAAGGGAGAAATGGAGAATGACTGCTAATGGGTACCAAGTTTCTTTTAGGGTGATGAAAATGTTCTAGAGTTAGACAGTCGTAACAGTTGTACAACTCTATGAATATACTAAAAACCTTTGAGGCCGGGCGCGGTGGCTCAAGTCTGTAATCCCAGCACTTTGGGAGGCCGAGACGGGCGGATCACGAGGTCAGGAGATCGAGACCATCCTGGCTGACACGGTGAAACCCCGTCTCTACTAAAAAATACGAAAACTTAGCCGGGCAAGGTGGCGGGCGCCTGTAGTCCCAGCTACTCGGGAGGCTGAGGCAGGAGAATGGCGTAAACCCGGGAGGCGGAGCTTGCAGTGAGCTGAGATCCGGCCACTGCATTCCAGCCTGGGCGACAGAGCGAGACTCCGTCTCAAAAAATAAAAAAAATAAAAAACCTTTGAATTGTACATTTTAAATGGGTGAACTGGTATGTGAATTATATCTCGATAAAGCTGTTTAAAAAGCAAACAAAAAAAAGGACCATTCTTGGAAACTGGGATAGGAGTAAATAGAGGGGAAATAATGGGAGTGTGGAAATGATAAGAAACATCATCTTGGAGTCTAATTCAAAGTAGGGAGTGATGAGCATAGACCAGCGCCCTACTCTTTAGGAAAACTGATTTTAAAATACTTACAGACACGAAAACTCAACAGCATCTACCACTTATTTAGAGCTTACTAAATGCCAGTCACTGCATTAAGTGTTTTAAATGTATTAAATCTCAGCAATAGTCCTTTAAGTTAGTTATTTTTATTCCCTTTTTGATGACAAACCAACTGGTTCAGAGTGGCTCATTAACTTAACAAAAACATAAGTCAGTAAGAGGCAGAGTTGAAATTCAAATTTAAATCTGTTCAATTCCAAAACATTTGTTCTTTAATACTACACTAAACTGGAATGGAAGAAGAAAGGCAAAATATAAAAAATAAAAATACCGTCATGTGAATAATCTTTATGAGAAAATAAACATATTACGACTACACAGTAAATTCTCTAATAAGTTTAAGTTTTTAAAAAGACATGTAAAAACTAATTCAATACAGTCACAGATATCTAAATCATTGTGTCAAAAGACTCAAGGCTTATACAAAACCTAAAGCAAAACTGCTGAGATGAACAGAATTATTGCTTGGAGATATTATTATTATGACCAATAAAAGAAAGTAAATGTTATTCCTTTTTTCTTGTTTTATCCAACTATGAGAACAAAGTAGAATGAACAGAAGAAATATTGTTAACCAAGAGGCAATGCCCAAGATTAAGAACAACTGGTCATTTTTAAAGAGTTAATTCCCGGCTGGGCATGGTGGCTCACGCCTGTAATCCCAGCACTTTGGGAGGCCGAGGCAGGAGGATCATAAGGTCAGGAGTTCAAGACCAGCCTGGCCAACATAGTGAAACCCCGTCTCTACTAAAAATACAAAGAAAAATTAGCTGGGTTGGTGGCGCGTGCCTGTAATCCCAGCTTCTCAGGTGGCTGAGGCAGGAGAATTGCTTGAACTGGGACCTGGGAGGTGGAGGTTGCAGTGAGCTGAGATCACATGCCACTGTATTCCAGCCTGGGCTACGGAGCGAGACTCCGTCTCAAAAAAAAAAAAAACATTGACAATACAGGCACTCTCAGTGAACTCTGGGAACTTAGCACAAGGGAACTGCCAAAAGGTGGCAGACAGGCAAATATGCCTAAATTTTCAAAAATGGAAAAGAAGAGATTCTGCTAAACACTAGAAGACATTATTAATCAGCTGGTTTCACAATCATTAGACACTACCACAAGTGTTCCAAACAGGTCACGTAAACCACTCTTACTTTCTGAAGGGTTTCTGGACTGGTTAATGTAGTATATTTTGGTATCAGCAAGGTGTTAAAAAAAAATTTAAGAAAATCTCATGATATCCTTGTAGATTTGATGGAGAAATGAAGACAAATAAACATCAAAGGTGTTTATAACTGATGAAAGACTGTACTGTCAGATGGCTTTCAATATTTCATCCTGGTCAAAAATTTGTACTAATGACGTGAATGACAGCGGAAGTTTGCTTAACCAAGATCGGACCAGATGATGGGACTGCGTGCCTTAATTGTCGTACTTCCAAAATTTATGAACTATGAAAAGTAAAAGCAGTTAAGTACAAGAATGACAGAATCAAGACTAAGATATAGATTGAAATAATGAGTGCGAGTGAACAAGATTAAATTAAAGCAAGAATAAAGGTTCAAAGTCACTTAGGTTTAGAAAATCAGAATTCCAAATGCAAAGAATGTGGTTTTTATCTGAACATAAGCTCAATGTCTGCTTTATAAAAACAACTAAACTGATTTTAAAGGATTACATTATAAGAAGTACACTACACATATCAAAAGAAGTACTCTCTACAACCCTGAACATGTTTAGATTACAAGCTTTCTTTTTCTTTTTGAGATGGAGTCTTGCTTTGTTCCCCAGGCTGAAGTGCAGTGGGGTGATCTTGGCTCACTGCAAGCTCCACCTCTCGGGTTCATGCCATTCTCCTGCCTCAGCCTCCCAAGTAGCTGGGACTACAGGCTCCCGCCACTACACCCAGCTAATTTTTTGTATTTTTAGTAGAGACGGGGTTTCACTGTGTTAGCCAGGATGGTCTCGACCTCTTGACCTCGTGATCCGCCCGCCTCGGCCTCCCAAAGTGCTGGGATTACAGGCGTGAGCCACCGCGCCCGGCCAGATTACAAGTTTTCTTGACGGACTGGACAGGATCCAAAGGTTGATGACAAAATAACAGACCTATTATCCATGAGACCTAAGTACTAAACATTAAGAAAACCAATGGAGATTTAAATAGGAATTAAAAATTCAGTCCTGCCTTCAAGGAGCTTTGGTCTTACAGGAAAGTCAGCCATGGACAAATAAATGCAATTATTAGTGGGTACTATGGAAATGTAGATACATTATACTAAGGACTCAAACAATGAAAGACTTGAGCTTTCTTAGAAGAAAGAATTCTTCACTAAAAAGGTAACTTAAAAGCTGATTTTTGTTTTTGGGGTTTTTTTTTGAGACAGGGTCTCGCTCTTTTGCCCAGGATGGAGTGCAGTGGCATGATCCCAGCTCACTACAGCCTCAAACTCCCAGGTTCAAGTGATTCTCCCATCTCAGCCTCCTGAGTAGCTGGGACTACAGGCACACACCACCGTGCCCAGCTCATTTTTTATATTTTTTGTAAAGATAAGGTCTCACATTGTTGCCCAGGCTGGTCTCAAACTCCTGGGCTTAAGCAATCTGCCTGCCCCAGCCTCCCAAAGTGCTGGGATTACAGGCATGAGCCACCATGCCCAGCCTAAGCTGATTTTTGAAAGGTATTTATCCTATCAAAAATGGGCAACAATAATAAAAGCTAATATGTAAGTACTTATTACATATATCAGCTACTGTGCTACATGCTAAAGACAGTGAATCAAACAGCTATGATCTCTGCCCTCATGGAGTTTATGTTTCAATGAAAGAGAGAGAAGAGAACAAGTACAGGTTGTATATCTCTTATCCAAAATGCTTGGGACCACAGTGTTTCAAATTCTGGATATTTTTCCAGTTATTGCAATATCTGCATTATATACTTGCTCAGTTGAGCATTCCCAATTTGAAGGTTTGAACCTGAAATGTTCCAGTGAGCACTTCCTTTGAGTGTCATGTTGACAGTCAGAAAGTTTCAGATTTTGGAGCATTTTGGATTTTTGTTTTTCAGATTTGGGACGTTCAACCTGTAATACCAAGAAAGTAAGATAAATACTGTAAGAAACAGAAGTATGCAGTGCAATGGAACACTCGACAAGAATACCTAAAGACACTTAGGGTAGTCAGGGAGGGGCTCACAAGAGTGCAGGGACTGGTAGAGGGAAATGTTCCTAACAGAGGAAGGTCTAAAGATAAGACCAAGGAACTTGGCTTGTTCAGGAACTAATATTTCAATATACTAGTACACAGTTTGAGAGCGGGGGGGAGCTAGAAAAAAGGCTAGAGATATAAGCTGGTGCCACATCATGCTGGTCTTTAAACAGCAAAGAGTTTGAATTTATCCTAATAGTAATAGTAAGCTGTTGAAGGGTGTTAAGCAGAGAAGGAACATGGTTAAATCTGTGTTACAAAAAAATCACTCCAGCCACAATGAGGAGGATTAGAAAAAGATGAAAGAAGCCAGGAAGACCTAGCGCAAGACATGACACTGGCCTGAACTAATCTATCTAGGTAGATGAATAAAGAGAAGTAAATATACTCCGTGTGTGTGTGTGTGTGTACCCAGTGACTGAGTGATACGGGGGGAGGGCACAGGAAAAATCATATGTAAGTCCCAAACTTCTTGCTTAGGACTTTATATAAACAGCAGTACCACTCACTGAGGTGGGAAATGCCAGAAGAGAATTAGGTTTGGTTTTGTTTGTTTGAGGTGGGGAGTGGGAGTAGGATGGGGAAAGAAAGGTTAAGTTATACATTTAGTGAATAAATAGAGTGCCTGTGAGACTCACAAATAGACATTCAGATATAAAAGTCTAGAGGCAAAGAGAAAGGATCAGGCTGCAGACATCTGTAGTCCTTAGGCAACTGAGGTGAGAGTGAAGAGAATATTCTGTAGAAAGGCAAAAAAAGGTCTAGGACAGAACCCTGAGATAGAATCTAGAGTAATATTAACAATTGGCCAGGCATGGTGGCTCACACCTGTAATCCTACCACTTTAGTAGGAGGCCGAGGCGGGCACATCACAAGGTCAGGAGTTCGAGACCAGCTTGGCCAATGTGGTGAAATCCTGTCTCTACTAAAAGTACAAAAATTAGCCTGGCATGGTGGTGGGCGCCTGTAGTCTCAGCTACTAGGGAGGCTGAGGCAGGAAAATCGCTTGAACTTGGGAGGCGGAAGTTGCAGTGAGCCGAGATGGTGCCGCTGCACTCCAGCCTGGGTGACAGAGCAAGACCTGGACTCAAAAAAAAAAGAAAGAAAAAAAGAAAACTACTAACAACTAAAGGGAAGCCTAAGAAAGGGGACTTGCATAATATGGAGAATTCAGCTCAAAGAGCAGATGTAAAAATGGAAGACTATGAAATCGCAGAAGTTAGGGAAAGAGTTTCAAAGGCAAGAAAATCAGCAATGCTAATTACTGCCAAATAAAGCAGTGAAGAAATTATTCCACCAGACTGAGCAATAAATGGATTCATGCCCCAAGAGCAATTGATTGGCACAAGCCATAGACTGAGGAGTGAGTGGAAGTTGATGAAATAAAGCATGGACAACTCTTTTGAGAAGTTGGGTTTTGAAGGAAAAGTGCGAACAAAATTGGTAACTCAAGAAGGACATGGGACCAAGAGAAGGAGTATTTATGTGCACACAAATCTGTGTTAATGACTGCAAATGCATCTGAGCATGTGTATGGTACACAGGTGCACACATAGCAGCACATGAAACTGTAAATGAGAAGGAAAGAGTCTGAAGACTGAAAAATACAAGAATAAAAATCACAAAACAAGTCTCTGAAAAGGCAGATGATGCGCTACCAAGCATAAGTAAAGGGATTGTCTTAGGGAAAATGGCATTTCCATAGTAAGAGGAGAGATAATCAAAAGGATAGGTGTAACAACAGGTAAAAGCATTTTCAAATTTAGGACATCAACTTGAGGGAGTTCTCATCTGATGATTTCTCTTTTATGTAATATTTAAAAGACAAGGTCATCCACAGGCAGAGAAGACAGTATACAAGCAGAGATTTGAGAAGAGTAGAAAATGAAAATGGCCATTGCAGAGACCAGGGCAGTGTACCATCTTAGGAAATAATAAACTGTCAGCAAGGCTGAGGTTCTTGTTTAGGTTTGTGCCAAGAATTAATACAAGTACCAATGTGTAGGGTGTGTTTTTCTCCAGGTGCAGTCAATAGCCTGGAAATAGCATAAAAAGGGCAGACTGCTGCATTCAACCAGAACTAGAGTTTTGCCAAGCAGATATGACAGAACAGTGAGGCAAGCAACTCAAGGACACCTGTAAGTGTGTGGTTAAAGTGATGGACTATGGCATCTAAGCTGATCAGGAACGCAGTCAAGACTAGAAAGGGCAGATCGCAAGAAAGTAGATCCATGGACTAGAAAACCTAAAAAAGGGTACAAAGTACACTAGGAATAACTGAGTAAAAGAGGAAAGGAGGTCATGGTTAGATAATAAAACATCTGAATGTAATATTTCAGAAGTAGAGCAATTCCTGGTGATTACAAGGCACAGTGGCTCTAAAATGGAGGGAGGTCATTGGAATTGTGTGGAAAGCTGCCAAATGGACAAGAAGGGAGAACAAGGCAGACAGAAGGTCTAAAATAACATGGTATTCAGAGAAATGCAAGTAGTTTGACATTTCTAAAACCTAAGAGGCATAAAGATGAGGATAGAGAAGGGAAGAGCCAAATCATGTATGTCGTGGTAAAGAGAATAATCTTTATCTGGAATGCAATTTGCTCAGGATAAAAGCTGTCCTCAAATATCTGAATGGCTGTCATATTAAAAAAGAATTAGACCAGTTCTAGGAAATAGGAGGGTGGAAGGTACAAGGAAACAGACTAAAATAAAGAAGAACATTCTAAATGAGTAAATAAATAGGCTGTCTTGAAAAAAACAACAGTAAACTCTTTTTTACTAGAAGTGTTCAGGCAAAACTCAATGCTGATCAGCCTATAATGTTATACAAAGAATCAAAAAGGTGACCTTTAAGTCCCTTCCAACTCCAAGGAGGTAATAAGAAGCAGAAAGACAACACTTACCAATTCTACACCTATTACTCCTGCACCAATAACAACCATCTTTTCTGGAACTTTTTTTAAAGATAAAGCACCTGTAGATGACACTATTGTATCTTCATCAATCTGTAAGAAAAACAAAAGATATAATCAAAATAATCTGAAAAAACCTAGTACAGTCGACCCTCCATATCCATGGGTTCTGAATTTGCAGATTTAACCAACCATGCACTGAAAATATTCAGAAAAAAAATTGATGGCTGCATCTGTACCAAACATGTACAGATGGGTTTTTTTGTCATTATTCCCTAAACAATACGGTATAAGAACTACTTGCATAGCATTTACAGTGTATTAGGTATTATAAGTAACCTAGAGATGACTTAAAGTATACAGGAGGAAGTATGCAGATTATATGCAAATACTATGTCATTTTATGTAAGGCACTTGAGCATCTGTGGGTTTTGGTATCCAAGGGGGGGTCCTGGAACCAATCCACGAAGGATATGAAGAGATAAATGTATTTATAAACTGTGATCTCAGCAGAATCACTAAAAATACTACGTCATTTATTTGTTTTGAGGTATCTATATACCTAATTTCATCAAATCCCATTAAAAATGCTGACTTTAAATTTTATCCTCCAATATTCCAAACGCAATGGTCAATTTTAACTTCATACTGTACTCAAACATATCTTAATATAAAGTGTTCTATAGCTGGTCAAAATCACTGCAGAATAAAGACAGGTAACTTCCCAAAGCTGAATGACCATCAAAATATAGTATTTCAGTCAGAAATCTCTCAAAGTTCACAAATAGCATAAATAATTTATAAAACATATTTCTAAAGAAAAGTTGTAATGGTTGTAAATTACGAAGCATAAATACCGTGATTCCAGGAAAAGGAGTAACTTCTGAACCCGTAGCTATAAGAATGTTCTTTGTATCAACAACCTGAGTGCCGCCATCAACTTTCGTAGCAGTGACTTGATTTTTGCCAGTTATCTTTCCATATCCATTGACATGAATAACCTTTATGAAATAATGTTTATAAATTCGCAAAGTTTAAAGTAATTTGTTTGATGAATCATTCCAAGGAAAAATCACTCTGTAAATAATTTATCTAAAACAAAATGCTTCCTTACTCAGTAATGCTACACCATGCAGCAAAACATGTGATATATGTCAGGGAAATCTATTTCAGGTTAGCAAGCTATTTTAAATTAAATAAATATTCCCCTGTAACCAAGTTCAAATATCATCACTCCATAATGCGAAGTTTAATGTGTATTCAAAGTAAAGCAGAAATCTGAATATTAAACACTGACCTTGTTCTGTTTGAATAAGTGGGCAATTCCACCTGTTAAAGCTTTTACTGCAGTACTCTTCTGCTCCATCATCTTGTCTAAATTCAAGCGAACTTCGGACACTGTAATTTGTTAAATTAATCTTTAGTCCTTAGCTAAATTCTTGAAGCACTGTGCAGTGTTTTTCACTCACCAACTGGAAAATTTCAACCTAATGCTCATAAAAGCCAGTATTAAAGTTTCAAAATGTAATAACTTATAATTACGGCTGACAAAGTTTAATCACCTAGGTTTTAATCACTCATTCAACTCAGAAGAGAACTCTGAAGCAACAGTATTGGATAAAAATGCTCAACTCAATTAAACTTTAGAGGTAAGAAGGGTATCTTAGAAAGTACCTCACATAACAACCAACACATATCTTAGAGATAAGCAAAAAGAGACTGAAAGATTTCTGATTTACCCAGGCTCACAGAGCTAGGATGTAAAAGCCTTGCCTACAATGCAGGTCTCCTGACTACCCCTAGCTCTTCTTTCTTTACATCATTCCATTTTTCATCTAGTATGATATTCTATATGATTTAGTGCATACACATCATCTCTATATCCAATGGACTGCCTGTAAGTAGCCCCTCAAACCTACCTCTGTAAAGAAACAAATGAAGGAAAAGTAACAACCCAAGGTTATGACTAGGTCCTGCCCAGAAGAGACTACCTTTCTGGAAGTACCTACCAACAACAATAAGTGGAGACAAAACATTAAAACAGCTCAAAAAATATGTCAGGAGAAAAGATATGTTATGAAATGTCCTTTTCCTTTTCCGCTATGCCTCACTCTTTCTCTCTAATTTTTCTACTACCAAAAGCTTAAGTGGGCCTTCCTTCCTTCCTCTATCTCCCCACAGTACTCAGGAATCCAGCCTTCTCAGTGATCTCCAGGTTTCAGGAAATGAAAACTGACTATTCAAAAACACATAAAGGCAAACCTCAGGAAAAAGTTGGCAAAGGAACAGAAGACATAATGGTAGAAATCTGGATTTGCAGAGTTAGGCTTGGTTATACTTGGCTGGGAGAAATCTGGACTTAGGCCTTCCTTTTTAAGTAAATCTCTCCAAATTTTTGAGATTATTTTACTCTTCCTTCACTAAACATCTATTATACATACATTAGACACATTTAAGTCTTTAGACAGAAGAGCCAAGTCAAGCAGTCTGGTTATGTCATTAAGTATGAAAAGTATACTTACTTTCAATTCCTCTAGATGCAAAATCTTTTCCATGGGCCATATGGTAATAATGAGAGTTGTTCAATAAAGCCTAAAGGAAATTAAAAAGATTAAATTATCAAATATTCATACATAGACTTCAAATAATCAAAAAGCACTTATGAAATGATAGTCTCTTTCTTTTTATTTTTTGAGATGGAGTTTCGCTCTTTTTGCCCAAGCTGGAGTGCAATAGTGCGATCTTGGCTCACCGCAACCTCCGCCTCCCGGGCTCAAGCAATTCTCCCTCAGACTACAGGCATGCGCCACCACACCTGGCTAATTTTGTATTTTTAGTAGAGATGGGGTTTCTCCATGTTGGTCAGGCTGGTCTTGAACTCCTGACCTCAGGTGATCTGCCCGCCTCGGCCTCCCAAAGTGCTGGGATTACAGGCGTGAGCCACCGCGCCCGGCCGATATTCTCTTTCAAATGTTCTCACCACAAAAATGGTAGGTAATGAATATGTTAATTAGCTTGACCAAATTATTCCACATTATAGTCATAAATCATAACACCACTTTGTATGCCATAAATATATACAATTGTAATCTGTCACTTTACAATAAAAATTTAAAAAGAAGTTAAAAAAAAAGACATGGCATTCTCTACATGGAATAGTATATGGGACTACACCCATTCAGTTTCTCTTATTAATCAAAGACAGACAATAATGATGTGAAAAACATTCAACAAACAAGAATGAAAAAGACTTTTACTTTCTTTAAAAGTAAAGGCATAAGTACACACTTCAGGGTGGCAGGTGAAAAAGGCAGTCATGTTTACATACATAAAGGACCTAAAAGAACAATTTACTTACTATCTATTATCTGTTACATTGGTAAAGGAAAGATAAAGAGAAAAAACTAGAACACCAGAGTCTGTCTGAATGGAAAGCTAGGCATTCTGAGACAAGGAAGCTATTTCAGGAATGAGCAGCAGAATAGTGACAGCACTCTTTAAGTTTTACAAAAGAGAAGTGTGTTTTTTATCATTCTTTTTTTTCTCTGTGTGAAATGTGCCACAAGTTGGATTGTTTTTTAACAAGTGTATTTGTCTAATCTAGTCTCAATCCATCCTTCTAGTTGGTTGCTAGCCAAAAACAATCTCTGCGCTGTACAAAACATATGCTCACCTTAGAAGGAATACAACCAACATTCAAGCACGTTCCACCAAGTGTTTCATTTTTCTCAACGCAGACTGTCTACAACCAAAGAAAATATTATTTAACTGCACATAACCCCAATGTTTCAGATCACTAAAATGCCAAATATATGTCTTAATTTGTCTACAAAACAAGCTATTTGAGCTGTGTTTTCACAGAGACTAAAATATGTAGTCCTTTATAATTTACCATTTGAATAATAATAAACTCTTTTGGGCTAACCCAAAAGTGAATTATTCTAAAAGATATTTTTTTGTGCTTAACATTACCCAATATACGCTTTTAGTTCCATCACTGTATCTTCCAAAGTGTGATTAGAAGTCAAAATGAAAAGTACTGGGAAGAGAAGAAAACTAATAGATTTCACTTTCCATTCCAAGAGAATACTATAACCAAATGAACCTAATCTTTATTAGTCTCAGGCTTACAAGTTATTTATAGAGTTAAGAAAGTATTTACCATGTTTTTGCCTGCAAAGTACTTTATACACATGATCAACCCTTCCCAAATTAAAATAAATCAATACTTAGTTGGAGTTCAAACCTTACCTTGAAGCCTAACTGGGCAGCTTTAATAGCAGCAACATATCCTCCAGGACCAGAACCTATAACTGTTACATCAGCATCAACTACAATAAAAGCAAATTGATATAAAATAGTAAATTGCTTAATAGTTACCAAAAAGAGCTCTTTGGAAGAGCAAACAACCCAATACTTAAATCTCTTAGAGTACAAATCAGCATTTTCTACATAGTTTCTGCACTATTTTATTACTACTACTTGATGCTCTTTGATGCTACTGAAAAATGGCATAAATATTCAAATTTCATTTTCTGTTATCTTAAATTTCATTTTCTATTATTTTCTATTCATTACAACATGCAGAAACACAACTGAGTTCTGTAATACTAACATTGTATCCACTGACCTTCCTAAATTCTATTGATTTAATAACTGACAGGAATTTAGTGATACTGGAAGACAAGTATGTATGAAGCAAAGAGCCTGAGCTTTGGAATCTGACATTCTGGGCTTCAAATCTCAGCGCTGCCAATGATTAGTTGTGTGAACTTGACCAAATGACTTAACCGTTCTGTAATATGGGGATGAAAACACTGCCTTCAATGATTGATGTTAGAATTAAATAAGATAATTTTATATTATGCTTTAATATTTCCAATAAATTTAAGACCTATTACCTTTTTCAGGTCCTTAACTTCTGAAATATGAGGGAAAAAACAGCTTCCACGTAATATTTAACAAATATGTTTTGAACTTGCATATTGATATTTTTTGTATACTTTAAGATAATAGGCTAACCAGAATATTCAATTAACTACTGTGGCTATTTTTCAAATAAAGATAAAAAATTGAAAATTAATTTTGATCAGTATCCTTAGGAGTGTAACAATCGTAATACTAATGTGCAAATAAGTTCAATTACTCCCATTCTTCTCAATCCAACTTCAAATAAAGTAACAATGACTTTTAAGAGTTAGGAAACAGTCTCCCTTTTCTTCCCCTTCCACTGTCCTGACAACCACAACTAGTCTACCATTTAGCAATTCGTAACACATATTCACATATATTATCATGTTTGAGTCTCAGAATTTCCTATGAGGAAGATAAAGATGTCATAAATAAGACATTTCACAGAAGAAACAAGAAGTTCAAGAGAGGTCAATTAACTTGTCTAAGGTTAACTGGCAAGTGAACTGCAGAGACAAACTAAGCTTTTTGACTCTACTTCCAGTAGTCTTTCCATTATTCAATACTATTCCATTCCTCAGTTTTAACCATCATAAACTAAAATCCCAGAGAGCAATAATCAAGCTTTATAATCACTACCTAAGTGACCTTAGGTGAGTAATTTAACCTGCCTCATCTTTGTTTCCATACCTGGCAAAAGAAAGACCACAAAAAAATCTACTTCATAGAATAAAATAATGTATGTAATAATTTAGCATAGTACCTCTAGCACACATAGTAAGTATTCTATACATAGTAGGTATATTCTGACCTACAAAGAATACTATTCTAATTTGCATCACCGCCTCTCCCCAAAAACACACATCCCTAGAGTAATATCATTCAAAAACCTTTGCTGGCCTGAATAGAATCATAGAACCTCTGTGTTGGTGGATAACTAAGTTATTCAGCCCAATTATCCACAAAAATCTAAGAATCCCTCCTGCTGAATAAATGAAAGTACGAGATTTTCTTTGGTTATAGCAGATGATAACTGAGATAATACATGAAAAATATGTACAGTCATTTCAATATATGAAAAATTGCTTCAATTTTTACTGATTCATTTGTGCTTTTTAGCCACCCTGCGTGGTTCAGACTCAGGTTCAGAATTAAGTATCTAATAAAATGTATTTTTATTTTCAAATCTTGAACCAAGTGATAATCTACACAACATCCCTCAAATGGGTTCTAATTTTTAATTTCAGAGTAATGTAAATACAAGCTACAAAACAGGTTTCTTTGCTGAATTTTTAATGTCTTTTCTGATTAAAAATACAAGTTTACTGAATAAATACACTAAATCAAAAAAAAAAAACCCATCCACATTGCCATACAACCCAGAGAAAACTGTTTATGGGACCTCCCAATCTTTCCTCTAGGAAAGTTTTTATAAAATTCAATTTTTGCCATATTTTATATTCTTTTCTCATTCTTACATAAGCATATATATTTATAACATATTATTGCTATGATTCTCCAAAAACCCTTTTAATGACAATAAAACTGAATTAAATATTTTAAATTTTGAGTATATGTATTTTTGAGCATGTATCTTTAATCACTGATATGTAACAATTCTTAGAGTAGGTCCATGGTACTAAAATGAAAAATAAATTTGGTTTGGAAAAGAACTGTTTTAGTAAGGTCAGGAGAAGTAAACAAGAGATAAAAGATAATAGCCAAAACCCTTGGGTTTCATTTCCCTATTCACTACGTAATCTTAGGGGTTATTTTTTTTTTTTAAACTTCAGAAAATACCAAAAATTCAAGAGTTCCTCTCTCACTATAGATACTAGATGTAATATTCCATCACAATACCACTAAAGTGCTAAGATGCACAAAAATGAGAAAAAAGCAGACTCTTCATGTAAAGATCTGTCAACTGAGAATACAGGAGGGTATAAGCCAGGAACAAACTTTCAAAAACAAACCAGTATTTAGGGGAAGTATACACACATCTACAATATACTTTGAAATGTATCAAAAAATAAGATGGACTGATGGATAAACTGATGAGCACATATGTGGTACTGTAAGCACAGAAAATGTTAATGGAAGAAAATTATGGGTGTTCAATGTAAAATTCTTACAATTTTCTAAATGTTTGTAATTTTTCATAATAAAATGTCAGAAAAATAATCTAACTCTCACCTGTACCAAAGGATGCATACAAATGAAAGCTGACAACAAACGATTCTGACTCACCCTCTCCTTGTCAAGAAGAATTTTACAGGTTAGGTCCCATACATAAAGTTAAAAAATCAGAATACAGGCCGGCATGGTAGCCTATGCCTGTAATCCCAGCACTTTGGAAGGCCGAGGCAGGTGGTCACCTGAGGTCTGGAGTTTGAGACCAGCCTCACATGGCAAAACCCCATCTCTACCAAAAATACAAAATATTAGCCAGGCGTGGTTGTGAGAGCCTGTAATCAGCTACTCGGGAGGCTGAGGCAGGAGAATCACTTGAACCGGGAGGTGGATGTTGCAGTGAACCAAAACCGTGTCACTGCACTACTCCAGCCTGGGTAACAAGAGCGAAACTCTATCTCAGAAAGAAAAAAAAAAAAAAAAAAGGATACAGAAAAGTAGTTAAATGAAATACATTTATTTAAGGCAAGCCTGATGGAAAAATGGCAAATGACAGCTGAATAGCAATCTGTGTTTCAAGTGTCAGTGAAGTATCAGCTGATTCGAACATGGTCCTTTAGATTCGGAAATGTGTGCTCCTATCAGGTTTAAAGTATCAGGTTGATACTTTAAAAATACTGGAGTACAATAAGAAGTGACTGACTTGAACAAGGCAATTAATGTTATTAAAATTAACTCAAAGAAAAAAGGCAAGAAAAGTACTCTACAAATTCTCCAAGTGTTACATACTAGATCATTATAAGGAAAATAAGGCACCACATTATCCAGGCTACCACTGAAATAAAGGTGTTGTGTTACAAATCAATTTTAATCATCAATATAATTATAAGATGTATCTCAAGAAGTCAGTCTGTGTAATCCCAGCACTCTGGGAGGCCAATGTGGGTGGATCACTTGAGGTCAGGACTTCAAGGCAAGGCAGGCCAACATGGTGAAACCCTATCTCTACTAAAAATACAAAAATTAGCTGGGCATAGTGGTGCATGCCTGTAGTCCCAGCTACTCAGGAGGCTGACGCATGAGAATCTCCCGAACCTGCGAGGCAGAAGTTGCAGTGAACCAAGATCGCACCATTGCACCCCAGCTTGCACGACAGAGTGAGACCCTGTTTCAAAAAAAAAAGTCAGTCTACAATACCTAACACTTGGGTAGTTTACAATGTGCCAGTTAGTGAGCCAGTCACGTGTACTGTCTTATGTAAGCCTCATTACATTTCTATGACATAGTTATTACTACCATTAACAGAGGAAGAAAAGGTTGAAAACAACTAAATAACTTGCATAAGGCTACACAACTAGTAAGTAATCTAGCCAGGATTCAAACAAGGTCCTCTAGATTCTGACATGTATGCTCCCACATACCATTATGTTCTATCGCCTGCCAAAACACTCAGATGATCCCATAACCTCCTGGACAATCAAGAACTTCAACTAAAATGACAAGAATATGCTTTACTATCAGAACAAAATCAAATAGTTATGACTCATCAGTACCTTCAATAACCTTACAATACAGTGAGGAAAAAGAGGTACATGTCAAAATGAAGATAAAACCAGATTTTTGGCTGGGCATGGGGGCTCACACCTGTAATACCAGTACTTTGGGAGGCCAAGGCGGGCAGATCACCTGAGGTCAGGACTTCAAGACCGGCCTGGCCAACATGGTGAAACCCCGTCTCTACTAAAAATACAAAAATTAGCCGGGCATGGTGGCAGGTGCCTGTAATCCCAGCTACTCGGGAGGCTGAGGCAGGAGAATTGCTTGAACCTGGGAGGCGGAGGTTATAGTGAGCCAAGATTGTGCCATTGCACTCCAGTCTAGGAGACAAGAGCGAGACCTCGTCTTAGAAAGAAAAAAAAAAAAACAACCCAGATTTTTAAAAAGAAAAATCAAACAGGAAAAGAGATGTCATAAGGCAATAATCATTAATTACCAAATGTACTGAATATGAGAGCTACTTGGTAAGGTTTATTTGCTGACATTTTGTTGAGGAGTAAGGGAAGTTGTTTTTACATTGTCAATGGCCTTATTCTCCAGTCTTTTTCAGTAACCTCCTCCTATAGTGAACACTCTATACTTATAACCCAAAACTGTTCAGCCTCTGAAATCAACACTCCACTTTCTGGTCATAACCTCCTGGTCCCTAAAGAAGAAATACAGTAAAAAAAGAAATAATCTGAAGTAAAACAAACCTGGGTTCCAAACTCTATCCCGGCTAAGTTCTTGGGCCAATTACTCAATCTCTCTGGGCTTTGATAACATGGGGATAATAGTAAGGATGACACCTGCAGCCTCAGAGAGTACGCATGTTAAGATCCTAAGAAGGTGCCAGGTGCATACTGGTTACTCAGTGTTACTCCCCTTCTCAGATCCACCTCCAAACTTCAGTCTGGCAGCCTCTGGTCTCATTCACATCCTCCATTTTAGCCTACACAGTGCTACCACAGAGCTAAAACCCAACTCAGATGTTATTCTCTTTGTTGTTATGCTCTATTGGTTCCCCAATCTCTTGTTAGATAAAGCCCATGTTCCTAAGTACAACATCCAAATTCCTTCAGTAACTATTTCTCCAGCCTCATCTCCTACCACGTTCTGTTTACTCACCAATACCATGCAGTTTAAGCCTCAGTAACAGTGAATTACTACTCTTAGCCTACATGCATAGAATTATGCTCATCTACCTATGTACGATCTGTTCCATCTACCTAGAAATAAACACTAACAGCACGCATTTCACATTACAAACACTACTTTAAGCTCTTGGGGGGGTGTGCCTGCACATGCTGTGTCGTGTGTGTGTATACATAAATGACATAGCCCTAGTTCTTATAGTCTAAATAGGAAAAAAAAAAAAAAAGAATTACAGTGAAAGGTCAACCTGTAACCAGAGTTACTCTCAACCTTTTCAGCTATCAATATAATTCCTAAGGAAAGAATTATGTGACCATTCCCAATCCATATATATATAGATGTCATTACTCCCTATGCTTAGTCTGTGGACCCCTGTCACAATTATGTGTTGGATGTTTGTCTCCCCCAACTAAATTGTAAGCTCTATAAAAGCTGGGTCTTGTCCGTCTTGCTCACTGCTGTATTCCAGTAGTTAGCCCAGTGACTAACACATAGTAGATATTAGTATCTGTCAAAATAATAAATAAAAGAATGAATGAATGAGTGAACATGAGTGATATAAGTGCTACAAGTTTGATTAAGTGCTATCATGAAATAAAAGGTCACATCAACAGCAACACACACAACTTTGCAAATTCTGATGAACCTGGTTCATAAGGCTATTCAGACATCTCTCAGATGTTGTAACCGAGACTGTATCATAGTAAGATTTGAACTTCTCAGGAGAGTCAATCAATACTCATGTAAGGAAGAAAACTGAATAAAACATTAACAGTGCAGGCTCTGAAGTCAAAAGGATTCTCCCAGCTCTGTCATTTCCTAGTTGAAAAACCTAACTCTTCCATCTATAAAATGGGGAGAACAGCAGCACATAGGTAGTAGAAAGGCCATGAGGGTTAAATCTGTGCCCAAGACAGAGTTAAGCCCTTAGTGCATCAGTTAATATTATTATTGTTGTAGCTGGATACTTACTTTGTACAAGACACCATACCAGATGCTTTGCCATAGAGCAGTAACTAAAACAGACCTGGCCCAGGGTTCATTCATTCAATAAATATGTACTGATTACCTACTGTATCACTTTAGGTACAAAACAAAACAGTCAGTCACACACAGTCCCTGCCCTGATGAAGTCTGCATTCCTGAGGAAAAGACAGTAAGCACATACCTCAGACAAATACAAGTATGTGTGTAAAATGTTTGTTACTGCATCCACTCAAAGCTTTTACACACTTTACATACATGGGTACTAAGTGATTCATGATTTACTCAATGTCAAGGGATCCCCAAACTGATCGTGGAACGCTCAGCCTCATTCCACTAAAATCCAAGTTCTGGCTCAGGAGCTGCCTGGCAAATAGAAGGCACTGAATAATCTTTGTTGACTGATTCCAAAGGTATAAAAAACATCCTTTAGAAATGAAAATCTAACATCTCTCCTGTTATGTGAGTTGAGAAAATGAGATTCCCATTTAAAAAGAGACAAAGTGTGTAAGAGGTCCAACTTTTCCCCTCATCATCATATTAGCTTTTTTTAAAAAAGGATTTCTTGAAAGCTAGGATAAATCACTCACTCACTGTTGGTCATGGGTGACTAGAATCCTCCCCCTTCCTCTAGAAATAAAATATCCAAAGTGATAATGGCTGGATAACAGTTGAGGATACAGGATTAAATTACTTCACAGAATGCAGGGAGACTGACAGTCACAGTTCCCCCAGATAAAGATTTCTATAATTGAAGCTTTAAGACATTCGATTTTACTTATAATCCATATGGGTGAATTCAGTAAATGTCAAAACAGTTCATTTCAAATAATCAATACCCTTGGTACTTCAATATAATCCTATTGATTTTCTGTTTTAAATACTTAAAAAAAATAAAACGCATATCCTTTACAGGAACTTCAAAAATTAAAAAAAAGTATACAGGAGAAAATTCCATGATCCATAGCTTCCTTTTAAGGTACATCCTGCTAATCTTTAAAACATGCTTTTGATAAACCCATGAAGACTTTCATTCAGGATGTCAAGAAAGTCATCTCATCATTCTAAACAGTATTAAAATAACCAACACAACCTAACTCAATGGACAAAATTAACTTTTTAAATGTAAACATATGAAATTGCTGCCCTGCTCAAAACCTTTGTTTCCCATCATACTTGGAGTACGATCCAAACTACGAGGCCTGGCTTATAAGGCACTTCATGATCTGTCTCCTGCCTACCTCTCTGATTTTACATTCTATAGGTTTCTGTTCCAGCCCCATCAGCCTTCTTGCTATTCCTTAAACTTCACAAGCTAAGTTCCACCTCAGACCTTTCTCAGTGTTGTTTCCCTCTGCCTGAAGTAACCTCAATCCTTCACTTCACTCAGGATCCTGCCCAGACATCATCTCCTCAGAAAGGCCTTTCCTGACACTGTATCTAAAATTATCTCTCTTTCTCCCTATCACCTGCTTTAATTGTCAGGTACTTCCCAAAATATTTATCCATTACTTATATATTGTTTGTCTTTTATCACCAAATTACAAGTTTCACAAGAGCAGGGTTTTACCTTGTTCACCGCCTGGAACACACTAGCTCAACACACATTCAAACGAATAAATACATAAACAAATGAACTATAAGACACTTAACATAAGTTATTCCAATATTCACTTACTTTTACATAGAAACAAAAACGAACTGTCAACTAACGTGATGAAAAAAATGTTTTACTTAAGTACTTACTCGGCTGATCTGCGTAAGTTCTCAGAGGCACTGCAGAAAGTCCCTGTAGGCCATGAGATATTCGATTGAAATGGCCCCTCTAGAAAAAGAAAATGTTCCTACTATGTAAGATATGAATTCAAAACATAGAACTACTTAAGGCTGATGAAAACAGAACAATTTTTGGCAAATGTATCAAGCAAGGATTATTAGTGTATCTTCTTCCATTGCCACACAGAAGTTACAGATCAATTTTCCCTCTTTGACAATAACTCTTTGACGATAACTAATCATTTGAACTTTTCAGTCTCAGCTTGCCACACCCATCTTTTTATTATGAATAGTCAACAAACCATCTCATACTTAATTTTAAAAATGTATTCAATGGTATTTTTATTCAATTTTCAGAAAACATGGCTAATTATTAGTGCCAGGGATCATTTTAATGTCATAAAGCTCTGAGCCAGCCGTGGTGGCTCACGCCTGTAATCTCAACACTTTGGGAGGCTGAAGTGGGCGGATCACCTGAGGTCAGGAGTTCCAGACCAGCCTGGCCAACATGGTGAAGCCCTGTCTCTACTAAAAATACAAGAGAATTTGCCAGGTATAGAGGCGGGCGCCTGTAATCCCAGCTACTCGGGAGGCCGAGGCAGGAGAATCGCTTGAACCCGGGAGGCGGAGGATGCAGTAAGCCGAGATCGCGCCATTGCACTCTAGCCTGGACGTCAGAGTGAGACTCCGTCTCAAAATAAATAAATGAATAAAGCTCTGAAAGTTCTAACTTAAATACTTGAATAATCTATACATGATAATCCTTTTACCTGTAATTTTTGTTTCCTAACTTTAAGCCAGCATGTATATATAGTCCATATTTACTTAGAACCATCTATGAAGATGTTCCTGAGCCATCAACTAGGAATAGCAAATTAGACAAGGTAACTTAGGAAAATGCACCAAGTAGTGTACTTACGTTCTGGAGGTACGACAGTTTGATAAAACTCATCATCTCCCTAATCTCTATATATGGATGGCTACCATTTCCTAAGGGCAATGAGGCAGAAAGAAAGAAAGCAAACAGCCGCTGCTCCTATCACAGTGGGCAAATGGGCGGCAGTGACAACACTACTCCAAGGCAACTCTTAACACTTGAGGTCAGGACAGCAAACCCAAAGAGCAGCCGATTGTCAATCTAGTTTTAGTCCCACCTCCGCCGCTCCCTAAAAGCATGACTTATAGAATGTTACATTAACTTTTGGGAACGCAGGTTCCTCATCTCTGAAACAAAGGGGTTTGATCGCTGTATTATTTTTGAGGTCTCTATCAATATAGTACCCGGCCACGGTGCCACATACACACAATTTGGCTGTGTCTGGTAGGCAGGTTAAAAAGGAAAGTTGTTCTGATAACCTGCTGCAATTAAAGATTTAAATATCCAGAAAGACCTGAGAGATGGCAATGAACACCAGCTGAAAGCTGCCAACACTGACAAGACCTTAGGGGAATTCCGAGGGCTTTCTGTTGGAGCTGACTGGGTCTGAACCATTCAAGAAGTGACCCCAGGGTTACCTACCCACTGCATAAAATGAGGCCACTCAGGGGTCAGAATTAGGATGAGAAAAAGGCAGAGGGTATAAAGAGCCAGACTATACGGGACGTGGGTGGCTTACACTTCCTCCAAGGTAGAGGCCTCTGTGTGACCGGGATGGCCCTCGGCCCAGGCTTGGGGGTGTGGCATGTGTGACCGCCGGCCGTCACACAACCTGAAAGGACTCGCCACAGCCTGGGCCCAGGCCCGTCCCTCGCCTGCTGCCGCCGCAGGAGAAGCTGCTACCTCGGAGCCTAGGGCCGGGCTGAGCCGGTGCAGAGGCGGGGCCAGGGCCAGGGGTGGTGCGGGCCAGGCGCCTGGGCTCCGCCAGGCCAACGGGCTTAGGCCGCGTCCCGGACCCACTGAGCGGGACCTTCCGTGCCTCTGGCTCAGCACGACCCCACCTACTCGGCCCTCACCTTGGCCAAGGAGCAGTACACACGACTCCAGCTCTGCATTTTTCCGCTGTATCTTCCCTTCCGCCAATGCTTTCACCTCCGCTGGGCGCCTCCGACGCCTCGCCAAGGTCTCCCCGCCCTGCGCATGCACAGGCGCAGTTACGTTTTCGCTCGGGAGCAGCGCGATTGGCCCGCGCGGTTCTACCGTAAGAGGTGTTCCTGTCAGGCTAGGCGTCGTACGCTGTCGTAAGGAGCGTAGTGCTTTGTCGCAGCGGGGGTAGTGGTGGGAAAGATTTAGGGGCCGGTGTCAAAATGTCGAGCTACAATGTATTCTTATACTTGGAAGATGAAATAAACAAATAAAACTATCGTTTGCCTAATGCACGCTACAGACAGTAAAGCGTGACAAGTTTGACAAGCTCTTGGTTGTGCTAGGCATTCCTCGGCACTTTCTACAGAGATTTCATCCTTGCAACAACCATGTGGAGTATTACTAGTATTTCCATTTCTTGGATGAGGCCCAGAGAGGTTACACATTGACCCCAAGGTCTTGAAAAGGAGAGATAACTGCAGCCCCAAGGCCAAAACCTTTGGTCTTAACTACTGCTTTATACTCGCTCCCCTCAAGTGCCATATAAGGGATGGGGCTACAGATTTTGGCATCGCCAGCATCCTGCTCTAATTAGCTAACTGACAATAGGTAGAAAACACACTATCTTCTATTTCTTTGGTTGAGAAACACATCTGCCCGGTAAAACAGTGGGATGGTGGATGAGATTTTAGGTTTTGAGAGATAATCAGTTGAAAGGGTTGAAAAACACTGTCTTCAAGATTGAGCACGAAAGTCTAAGGTCTGATTCTTGCCTTCCATAACTCTAAATAGTGTGAATAAACTTAATTCTACATTTATTGAAAGTCTACCACCCAGGCCTTGTGCTGGGCTAAACACTGGTTAGAAATTACTGCCTATCTATGTTCAGGTTTAGATATGAGTAATATTTAGTGTTTGTTAGGCATTGCTGGCAGCTCTGTCCTGTGACAGGGTCCCCGGCTCCTTTTATCTCGTGACTCTGCCATCATCAGAGCTTGCCTTGCATCCTTCATTCAAGATGGCTGCTGGAGTTTCTACAATCATATCCCCTCATTCCATCTGATAACAAAGCCACACCTAGCTGCAAGGGGATCTGCAAAACATAGTCTTGTCACCTGAGTGCCTACCTAAAATTGTATTAATAAGCAAGATGAGATGAAGAGATATTGGGGGACAGTGAGTAGCCTCTACCACACAGATGGGGAGAATTGTCTCCTCTCCAGCTTCATGGCAGTTTTTGACATCTGGTCTAGGAGTTATTGTTCCATATGCACCAAATCTCACAGTTTTTTCCTGAACTTTCTGGGGCTTTGTCCCCTACTCCCTTGTCCAAAATTACAATATCGTATTTTTATTTTTTAAAAATGAAACATTTCTATCCCTTCCAGCTGTCATTCACAAAGCCTAGGAGCTCAACCTAGTATGAGAATTGAGGCAGGAAATAGATTCATTACTGCACTCACCATATTCCTCCACATTCCTCCTCATCTCTTCTACCAATTATACCTCTTCTCCTCTCAGCTAGAACAAAAGCCACAATGCATATAAATCAATGCAAACACGCTGGGGGTGGAGGGGGAGATGTCAACAATGGACAGCCCACACTTGCAGTGTTTGTATTCCAGCTAAGGAATATAACCAGAAATTGAAACATACTTATTTTGCTAACTTGATTTTTTTCACTTAAAACTCTCACGAGCAACTTTCCACGTTCATATTGGCCTACAACATTAGTTCTAATTGTTTGGGTGAGGGAGAAAGGACAAGATGGAGGAAGGTGAACAAGAAGGCACAATCCATGTTGCTTCCGGGTTCTTCCTCACCAATATTCCCGTGCACGGGAAAATGCAGCCCGCCCCGGGAAGATGCAGCTCAACCGAGCATGCACCAGATGACGTCAATCCGAAGAGATCGAAACTTACCCAGCCACGCCTATGGAGACGCCCCTATCACGCCCTTATCCCGCCCACTGCCCTCCCCCTTCCAGTACCAATGCATAAAATTCTGCCACTGGCAGGAAGCAGCGTGACTTCTTCGGCCCCGCGTTTGTGGACCAGAGAACCTCACCTGAGAGCGTCGGTGCGACTTCCCTGGCCCCCCACACCTGAGGACCAGAGAACCTCGCCCGAGAGTGTATGCATATTTGCAAATAAAAGGCTGCCACTTTCTTCGCTCATTTTGGCCTTTATTGATATTTAGTCTTTGCGTCTATTAATAGTAGTAATAGAGAAACAAAACACTAATGACTACTAAGTATTTTGGGACATACCCATTTAACTATATTTTATTATTAGATATGTAAGTCATTACCAATTTTTCAATGTCATGATTGAAAATCACCTGAGGTCAGGAGTTCAAGACCAGTTTGGCCAACATGGCAAAACCCCATCTCTACTAAAAATACAAAAATTAGCAGGGTGTGGTGGCATGCGCCTGTAATCCCAGCTACCCAGAAGGCTGAGGCAGGAGAATTGCTGGAATCTGGGAGGCAGAGGCTTCAGTGAGCCAAGATTGCGCCACTACACTCCAGCCTGGGCAATAGAGCAAGACTCCATCTCAAAAAAACCTATCCTTAACTCCTTAACTTTCTGGTCTTTTCACCGTACATTTGCATTTTGGCCACCTTATCCATTTCCATGGCTTTAGCACCTGCCTACATACACTAATACATAACTTCTAAATCCTTATCTCCAGTCTTTTTAGAATTTTTTTTTTTTTTTTGTAGAAACAGGGTCTCGTTTTGTTGCCTCAGTTTCCCAAAGTGCTGGAATTACAGGCACAAGGCACTGCGCCTAGCCCTTATCTTCAGTCTTTACTTCTCTCCTGATCTCCGATTGCATATTTTCTCTGTTTTTATTTTCTTCTTCTTCTTTTTTTTTTCTTTTTCTCTTTTTTTTTTTTTTAATGTGTGTGTGTGACAGGGTTTCACTCTGTTGCCCAATCAGGAGTGCAGTGGAATGATCTCAGCTCCCTGCAGCATCAACCTCCTGGGCTCAAGTAGTCCTCCTGACTCAGCCTCCCATGTAGCTGGGACTACAAGTGCACACCCCATACCCAGTGAATTTTTAAATTTATTTTGGTAGAGACAAGGTCTCACTATGTTACCCAGGTTGGTCTTGAACTCCTGAGCTCAAGCAATCCTTTCACCTTGTCCTCCCAATGTGCTAGGATTACAGATGTGAGCCACCGCACCTGGCCTCAACTGCATATTTTCAACAGTCTACCGAATATGTCTAATGGTTATCTCAGTTTCAATTATCTAACATCTTAATATAAAATACATATGTTTTTCATTATGATTAATGATACCTCTAAAACGCCTATCATCCATATGAAAGATTTTGTATCCCTTCTCAACTCCTCTCTTTAGTCCAGTGTCTAACTGGCCATTGCTTTAGTTAGATTCTCCTAGAAGCAGACCCAGAAACAAGGATTTGAATGTAAGGAGTTTATTTGATAAATGATGCAAGGAAGCACCAGTTGGAGATGGAAAAGGGATGGAAACAATTTCAGATACATTAATTAGTAGACTATTACTATGGGCAATTGGGGCTCAACTCACTGGAGGCCTCTGGGAGACAGCATAGAGCATGCTTCAGAGTTGCCCTACCCAATCTATATCCATCAACTTCCGTCAGTCCTTGAGTGAGAACTGATTCCAGGGACTTAACTCTCTACAATTCTCACCTGCCCCGTAAGTGCACAGAGTTAGTACCAGCAGCCAGAGAAATCTCCCAGGCAAAGAGTTTCTGATGCTTGCAGTAGAAATGCTTTGAGTGCAGAAATGCTTTGAATGCAGAGGAGAAGTGAATGCTAAGAGTTTACAGGGGAGACACCCACAAGATCTGTGATAATCACCAAGTCCTATCAATTCTGAATGTGAGAATGAGAGTGAAGGAATCATTGAGATGGCTCCAGAGTTGCTAGCTTAGACAGCTGGTAGAGAGTGAAACCAATGCAGAAATAGGCAACATAGGAGAAAGAGCAGCCTTGGAGAAAGATAATGAGTTATGTTTTTTTGAATCTGAGATACCAGCTGGACATCTGAGCGAAGAAAAGTTACTGGAGCACAATTTTAGAGCTTACAAACTCCAGATGTGGACTTGGAAATTTGCTGGCATGTCGACACATATGGGAATAGATGAATTCATTAAGGATAGCATGTTTTTTTAAAAAAAACGTTATGAGGGAGCGTGAACAGGAGCTGAAAATGGTATGTCTGATACAGTGTAGGTCGTGGGGCCAGACCAGGCTGGAGCGCAGTGCCGTGAGTATAGGCTTCTCGCTCACATGGTGTTTAGTAGTTTCTTCTTGAGCCAATGCATGTATTACAGCAGCAGGCTTCTTTGTGCTTTCTCATCATAGTAACGTACTACTTGTAAATACATTTTTCCATTTTCTGTTTTTTTTTGTTTTTGACATTTTGTTTCATTGGTCTGATGTATATTTTCCATGTCCTCACCCCTTTAAGGAAAAAAAAAAGGAAAAAAGCAACACACACCCACACAAAATCATTATTTGTTATATTATTTTTAACTGGGCTCTGTGGTCTTCTAGAAGAGGTTGTTGCACAGGAGAATCTCTCATATAGTGCCACTCTCCTCCAAATTGCCTCAGGCAAGAACAGAATTGGTGAAACGCACACAGTGGGACCTGAGAGGTCATTAATCGGCCCCCGTTGCTCCCCAAATTGTTCTATTCCATCTAACCACTACCCTAACTCCTGGCCTGAAAGTTTCCTGTTAAGAGATTTATTCTTATTGCTCCATTTCCAAACATTCTCTATTCCAACAAGCTAACAGTTGCTAGATTTAAATACGATTCTTCCCTTGGGGAAAAGAGGGTAAGAGGATTATTCTAAACCCTGTGTGAAGCTTTACGTCATTTCTCCATTTAATCATCACTCCAGCCCTGTGAAGTGGTTTGCCTGTAGATTTTCTTGTGGATGGTTAGCCAAGGAACTAAGACTGTCAAGTGGATGAAGTAATTGTCATGGAGGATAAGATCCTTTCCCAGTTGGACAGACTTGGGGCAGGGGGAGGGGAGCAGAGTGAGTGGCAAGTAGGTAGCAAGTGAAGGACAGAAGCTGAAAGAAAAGAGGAGCAAACATCGATGAGAAGTCAAAGACACCAGGCTTAGTAAAAGTGCTGTCTTGTCTTGAGTATGAGTGCTAACTACTGCAGTAATAGTATTAACAACTTTAATAATCTGAATTTTCTTTATAGCTTGCAAGGTCTCTTTATCCATTCATTCTTTCACAGGTCCAGTAATCACTGAGGGCCCACTATGTGCTTGACATTGTGCTAAAAGCCAGGAAAGTAACAGAGAGCTAAACCAGAGCCAGTCCCTGACCTCATGGAGTTTACATCCTGACGGTGTAACTAGGTTCACAACTACTGCCATATGAAATAGAAAAGTGCAATTATGATAAGCACTATGAAAGAGCATGGAGATCCAGGAGGGATTTGAACTAGTTGGGCAAGACAGAAGAGCAGAAAAGTCTCCTCTGAGGGAGTGATGCTTCAGCTAATATCCAAACAATGACAAATTATCTGAGCAGGGAGGATGGAATGAGTGTCCCAGGCAATAAACATTATCAACATACTCATTTACAAACGGGAAAGAATGTTGTAGGGAGAACCGGACTGACAATCAGGAGACTCAAGTTCTAGACCTAACTGCTCCTTTACTTTCAGTGTTTGTAATCTAGCATAGGTCAGCTCTTCTTTTTATTTTATTTTATTTTATTTCATTTTGTTTTATTTTATTTATTGCCTGCATTACACAGATGCAGCATTCAGCTCTTGGCTTCCCGAACCTTAAATTGAGGGGCTCCAAGGTCCCTTCTAGTTATAAAGCCTACAGTCCTATTTAACTGAGCTGCAAAGAGCTGGCTTATGAAGAACTACATAATGGTCATAGTAGCCTCACATCTGTTAGGATGGCTAATTATCAAAAAGACAAGAGATAACAAGTGTTGGCAAGGTTATGGAGAAGAAGGAACTCTTGCACACTATTGGTGGAAATGAAAATCAGTATAGCCATTATGGAAAACAGTATAGAGCTTTCTCAAAACTGTAGAGGACTGGGTGTTCCCGATAAGTCCTGCTCTCGCAAACGAAGCAGGGCGTTCCCCATAAGTCCTGCTCTCGCAAACCAAGCAGGGCATTCCCCATAAGTCCTGCTCTTGCAAAGGAAGCAGGGCATTCCTTCCCTGTTTACAGGGAGGACTAAGGAGCCAGCTGCTAACAGCAGATCCTGGGGGCTTGTTTATGTGTAAACATCTTGAAAATCCAGAAAGTCAGGGAAAGGTCAGAAAAACAACCATGTGTCTTGTGACTTGGTAACATTCCACAAACGACTGTATAAAATAAAGCAGAGCGCGCCATTCGAGGCAGCCGCCATGTTTGTCTTGTCTGGTGTTGTCTCGTGTGTTCATTCCTTTGTTTAGGAAACACGCGGACCCCAACAAAAACATTAAAAATAGAACTACCATATGAACCAGCAATCCTTCCTCTGGGTATATACACAAAGGAAGTAAAATAAGTATCTTAAGAGATAGCTGCACTCCCACATCACAGCCTTATTCACAGTAGTCAATATATAAACAACTAAGTGTCCATTAATAGATGAAGGGATAATATTCTTTTTTTTTTTTTTTTTTTTTTTTTTTTGAGACGGAGTCTTGCTCTGTCGCCCAGGCTGGAGTGCAGTGGCGGGATCTCAGCTCACTGCAAGCTCCGCCTCCCGGGTTTGCGCCATTCTCCTGCCTCAGCCTCCTGTGTAGCTGGGACTACAGGCGCCCGCCACCTCGCCCGGCTAGTTTTTTGTATTTTTTAGTAGAGATGGGGTTTCACCGTGTTAGCCAGGATGGTCTCGATCTCCTGACCTCGTGATCCACCTGTCTCGGCCTCCCAAAGTGCTAGGATTACAGGCTTGAGCCACCGCGCCCGGCCAATATTCTATTTTATATGTGTACATATGTATTAAATTATATATTATATCATTAATAACATTAATAAATAATAATAATAATTTAAAAAGAAGGAAAGCCTGTCATTTGTAACAACCTGGATGAACCTGGATGACATTATGCTAAGTGAAATAAGACAGACACAGAAAGCTAAATAGTACATGATCTTACTTATATGTGGAATCTAAACAAGTCAAATTCATAGAAGCAGAGAGGAGAATGGTGATTGCCAGGGGCTAGAGGGTGGGGTGGAGGGAACGGTGAGATGTTGGTCAGAAGGAACAAACTTTTAGTTATAGGATGAATAAGTTCTGGGGATCTAATGTTCAGCAGTGTGGCTATAATTAATAAAACTGTATTATATACTTGAAATTTGTTAAGAGAATAAATCTTTTTTTTTTTTTTTTTTGAGACGGAGTCTTTGTTCTGTCGCCCAGGCTGGAGTGCGGTGGCGCGATCTCGGCTCACTGCAAGCTCCATCTCCCAGGTTCACGCCATTCTCCTGCCTCAGCCTCCCGAGTAGCTGGGACTACAGGCGCCCGCCACCTCGCCCAGCTAATTTTTTGTATTTTTAGTAGAGACGAGGTTTCACCATCTTAGCCAAGATGGTCTTGATCTCCTGACCTCGTGATCCGCCCGCCTCGGCGTCCCAAAGTGCTGGGATTACAGGCGTGAGCCACTGCACCCTGCCGAGAGTAAATCTTAAGTGCTCTTGCCCCTCCACCCCCAACCCCGCCCCCCCACACACCCCGGTACTGGTCCTTGGCCTGTTAGGAACTGGGCGGCACACAGGAAGTGAGTGGAGGGTGAGTGAACATTACCGCCTGAGTTCCGCCTCCTGTCACATCAGCCAAGGCATTAGATTCTCATAGGAGCGTGAACCCTACTGTGAACTGTGGATGCAAGGGATCTAGGTTGCCTGCTCCTTATGAGAATCTAGCTAAATGCCTGATGATCTGAGGTAGAAGTTTCATCCCGAAACCATCCCCCTTTTTCACGAAAGCAGTCCCTGGTCCTGAAAAGTTTGGGAACCGCTGCTTTACGGGAACTCCCTTTCCATGTTTGAGGAATCTACTACAGTCTGAGACCAGACTCCATTAGCAAGCCCAACTGGTCGTCCCTAGCTCTCCTGGCCTCTAGCAGCTGGAGGAGGGACGCAACCTAAGCTCTGCCAATCAGATGCATTCACCGGGACCCGAATCAAAATGGGCGGCACAAAGAAACCGTGACAACTTAGAATGCACCCTACTGGCAGCAGCAGTGACTCTAGTGTCAGTGGCCAATGGTGGCAAGGTAGTGTCCTATTTAGACCCTTCCTGTGGAAAATCTCAGCCGGGGCCATCTAGCTTTCTGCCAATTTGCCAAGCTCATTTCTCAAAACTTCATGTTGATTCTGTTGCTATTGGATAGCCTGCCAATAAGTTCCTTCTCTGCATAAGTGAACAAGAAATTTTTCTCAGGCTATTTGCAACCCAGAATTCTGATTGGTACACTACCATTTATTGAAAAGCCACCACACACCAGACACTTTAAGTGAAGTGTTATTAGAAGTCTCATAACACTGCAAAACCGGTATGATTAAGCCTATTTTATAGGCAAGGAAACAGAAGCTCAGAGAGTTAAAATAGCATATCTAAGATCACGTAGCCAAAAGGTGACCAACTCCACTTCATCCGCCCCAATCTTTCCTCAGTTGTATACTACATCACCAGACACAGTACTAATTGGCAGAGAATAGTGTCCCTGACTCTTCCTTTTTACTACTTCATATTCTTATTGTGGAAGACTTCATCCCTGGCATTACCCTGTCCTGATTATTTAACCCAGGTTTCCTGGAGTTGAATTCTCCCCTTCATTATGGAAGAAATCAGCCCAAATGGATTTCAGAGTTATTGCCATGCAACTCACTGCTTTGGGTGTTTTGTGGGTTTTGTTTAGGGAATAACTGTAATTCACTTGCTAATCATCTTTTTCCTGAGAAATTTCATTTTCTTAGATGGTGCTTAAACAACAACAAAATTGTATCAAAATGCTAATCTAAGCAATTGTGGTTGATTGAGTAGATAATAATGAGTCATAGTGTTGTTAACGGTATCTAAGGATCTAAGTGATACTTTAGAGTCAAAAGACACCAGCACCATCTGCCCAGAAGAGGGCAATGTTCTCTCATTATGCTATCCACGAAAGCTGGGAACTCGAAAAAGGAACTGTGTATACTGTGATAGGAACTGAAGGATTTACCGTTAATGCTTCAAAATGATTCTAAATACAAAAGTATTAGGCCATGATGTGCCATAATCAATAAATCAACAATTACCAAGTGTTTGCTGAGCATTTACTGGATATAAAATATTGCACAGGACACTGAAGGGAACACAAAAATGTTATCAGCACATCTCCCTGATTTTATAAAGCTCATGATTTAGTTGAGGAGATCAGGCATCTATGCAAGCAGTAAAGAAACATCAGCCGGGCACGGTGGCTCACGCCTGTAATCCCAGCACTTTGGGAGGCCGAGGCGGGTGGATCACGATGTCAGGGGTTCAAGATCAGCCTAACATGGTGAAACCCCATCTCTATTAAAAATCCAAAAATTAGCCAGGCACGGTGGCGTGGGCCTGTAATCCCAGCTACTCAGGAGGCTAGGGCACGAGAATCGCTTGAACCCAGGAGGCAGAGGTTGCAGCGAGCCGAGATCATGCCACTGCACTCCAGTCTGGGTGACAGAGTGAGACTCGGTCTCAAAAAAAAAAAAGAAAAGAAAAGAAAAAAGAAAAGAAATATCAGACAAATATCAGACAACATGCCATCCTGGGCTCTGAGTTGGACTGTTGTTCACACACACCGCTCTCCACCTTCCTCCTCAAACCAGCAGTAGGCATATGACTTACTCCTTTGCCTCCTTAAAGTCCTTATTTAAAAGTTACTTTCTCAGCGAAATCTGTCCTTACCACTCTAATGAAAATCACAACACAACCCATCTCTGACGTGCACTGTCATTCTCCCTGACCTGGCCTTTTCCCCTCCTACAGCATTTATCATCTTCTAACATTCTATATAATTACTTTGTTGTGTTTATTTTATAACGTTTTCTCCCGCCACTAGAAGCTAAGCTCCGCGAGTACTAGGATTTCCGTCTGTTTTGTTCAGATACATCCCCGGGGCCTGGAATAATGCTTTGCATGTAATAGGCACTGAAAAAAAATGTTCACTGAATGAAAGTCAGTAGGAAAGATAAGTGCTGCAGGAATTTGGAGGTGGGGAGATGGTAAGGGGCCGGGGACCTGGAGGATGTCTTTGTGCAAGATGTAATTACTTAAATTGGATTTTGAAAGGTGAGTAGGACTTTGATAGAGGGAGATGAAAAGTCAGGGAGAATGTGATTCCTGAGGCTTAGAGACATCTGGGCAAAGAGGAATAAAGGACAAAGGCATAACAATTTACCAAGCGGTAGAGGGAAAAGGGTACGGGCTTTAGGGTAATGCCTAGGGGTTTGAATCCCATTCTGCAATTCCTTTGTGCCCTTGGACAACTTTGCTGACCTCTCAATTATTTCCTCATCTGTGAAACTGAGATAATATTTTCATCAAAGACCATTAGGAGAATTAGAGAAAACTTGTAAATAATCCACCTGGTTCACAGTATGTCCTTAAAAAGGTAAATTATTATACTGCTATAATACACTGAACACTTATCAAGCAGGTTTGTTGAATTAATATTAGTTTTTATATTTTATTTTGAGCCCGTTCTCACTCCCTTTGCCCAGCCTGAAGTACAGTGGTGTGATCACAGCTCACTGAAGCCTTGATTTCCAAGGTCTAGGTGATTTTCCCACCTCAGCCTCTTGAGTAGCTGGCAGCTGGGACTAAAGAGTATGCACCACCGTGCCAGGCTAATTTTTTGTATTTTTAGTACAGACTGGGTTTCACCATGTTGCCCTGGTTGGTCTCAAACTCCTGGACTCAAGCTATCTGCCTGCCTCTGCGTCCCAAAGGAAGTCACTTTCAGAGTACATTTTGAGTCACTTAACTTGAGTCTCTGCAGGTATTCTATAGTGAATCTTCCATAAAATGGATTAAGATAGTTATCATGAAATATGAGTCTTTAATGAGCTCTAAGAGTAAGTATTGACTTGCACTTTACATTTTATAGAATTCTGTCACAGACATTACCAGTACTGGTCTACATAGTCGTTATCCTGACATTGATATTATTATTATCATTACTTCTGATAATAAAGTATGAAACTACTGCCTTTATATGATTGAGTTGCTGGTCGAAGCTTACAAATCTGACAAGTGATTAAGATGGAACTCATATTCAGAATTTCTGATCCCAAGTCCCTCACTCTTTTATAAAATGACTCTCTGCCTCTAACCATTTTTATGGGATTTGAAACACACAATTATACTGTTGATCTGTTCAGTCAATTGAAAAAAATCTAAATGCCTCTGAAACCCATAGCTGCCTTCTCGCTTCCTTTCTCTCTCTAACTGAGAATGAGATAAGAGGAATGGGAGAACTGGAGTGTATCTCTTAAAGGCCACTTTCTGCCAGCTTCTGAAAGATTTCCTCTTCATGGTCTTTGTTCTCACAGAATTTAAACCCCTTCAGGTGGAAATGGTACTTGAGGGAAAATAGCTATCTCATTCAACGTATTTCATTTAATATTTCCAGTTAAGAAAAAATTAAGAAACAAACAAAACAAGAATTTAAATGACCCAAACACTTAAGATCTGTGAATAAATCCACAATGAAGTGGAAAAGTTATTGCTATATCCAACGATTAATAGAGCATGAAATAATGTAGCAGAAAATTATGGTTGGGTGTTAGAAAATCTATTAGGCAGAGAGGAACTGGAGTTTGCTCTTCACATGACAGGGTATAAAGAGGTTCATACAGGCGAGTTTAAGAATGAACTAGAAGTGGCCAGGCACAGTGGCTCACGCTTGTAATTCCAGCACTTTGGGAGGCCGAGGCAGGTGGATCACGAAGTCAGGAATTCAAGACCAGCCAGGCCAACCTGGTGAAACGCTGTCTCTACTAAGAATACAAAAATTAGCTGGGTGTGGTGGTGTGCACCTGTAATCCCAGCTACTCGGGAGGCTAAGAAAGGAAAATTGCTTGAATCTAGGAGGCGGAGCTTGCAGTGAGCTGTGACTGCGCCAGTGCACTCCAGCCTGGGTGACAGAGCAAGACTCCTTCTCAAAAAAAAAAAAAAAAATCAACTAGATATAATGAGATTAGATGAAGTTTGGATGTAAGAGCTGTAACTACTGTAGAAATATAGCTATCCCTACCAATACTATTACAGGTGGAGTTCTCTGATGTGCTATAACAAAGAACATAGTTATTATCTGCCACAGATTAGATATTTCTTTGATTCCTACCCACAAATGAAGTATTTCTTATTTATTTACTTGAGTCAAGAAGAGAGATGTTCAAAGACATAATCTCTATAATTCCTCATTTCTGCATCTCTTAGAGAATTGCAAATTTTTGCTATGCCAACAATGATACACTTTATCATGATTTTTCTGACAAAATCACCTTTAGCATGTTAAGCTAAAACATATTCCCATCTAATTTTTTTTCTGGAGGCATGTGAAATCTATTATTTTAAGTTCATCTTTCCAGTTCTTCTCCCCAAGATGACAAAATTCTATCCCATGGTAGCAATTAATCAACAAATCAACATGTAGTACCCACAGGATGTCCAGCACTATACATGCTGTTGTGAAGAATGTAAAAACGTATTGTTCTTTTTTTGTTTAATTTTTTTTTTTTTTCTGAGGTGGAGTCTTGCTCTGTCACCCAGGCTGGAGTGCAGTGATACAATCTCCACTCACTGCAACTTCCACCTCCTGGGTTTAAGCAGTTTCCTGCCTCAGCCTCCCAGGTAGCTGGGACTACAGGCAGGCACACACCACTGCGCCCGGCTAATTTTTGTATTTTTAGTAGAGACGGGGTTTCACTATGTTGGCCAGGCTGGTCTTGAACTCCTGACCTCAGGCAATGCGCCCTCCTCGGCCTCCCAAAGTGCTGGGATTACAGGCGTGAGCCACCACACCAGGCCATTTTGTTTGTTTAAATTTTATGGAAAATTTCAAACATGCACAAAACAGACAAAGTAGCATAATAAATCTGCATGAATCCATTACTCAGTTTCAACCATGATCAGATTATGGCCAGTATCGCTCTACTGCTCACTTCCCTTCCATTTTATTTTGAGACAAGTCCCAGTAGTCATATAATTTCACCTACAACTAGTTCAATATGTATCTGCAAAGGATAAAGATTTTTTAAATATAAGGATTTAAAAAAACAAAATAAAATTTAATTCCATAATGTTATCAAATGTCCAGGCACTGTTCAAATTTCCATTAAGACTTGTTATTCTTAACAATAACATTGACAGGGTTCTTTATATACATCAGGCACTGTGACAAAGAATTTATAAACACTACGCAATTTAATCTTTGCAATAACGCTATGAAGAAGGTAACATTATTATCCTACATTTTATAGCTGAAGGAACTAAGACTCGGAGACGTTAAGAAATTTTCTCTGCTCAATGCCTTCAGAAGGTGAAGAAAACCTGCAGAAACAGAAACCAGGGTCACTTACAGTGGATTGCTGACCTAGAATAATAGGGTTATGTTTAAAGGAAATCTATCTCTTCTGTACTGACAAAATAACAACAGCAACAACAACATTCTGGTAGACATAGGCCTGATTATCCATAATGCACAACTATTAAGATTTTTGTGTATTCTGTAATAAATACGAGTTCTAAAGAAAAGTCATTTCGAGATGCAGTTGAGGAGGTTCTTGCCAGAAATATAAAGGGTCCCATAAATGGCCAGCTTCATTTTTTTGGTCATGAAGCTGTAATATGTGACACAACCAATAGATGGCGGCAACATGGCAGCGATATTAAACGTCTCTGATCCTATCTTGCTCTATCCAGTAACAACCCTGCTTCACTCTGGATTGCTCCAACATATTTCAGCAGATGTCTCAGGACTCTGAGCACTCTAAAGATAATTTTGGGAACACAGAAAAAGTAAAAGTGTGCCTGTAGATTAGTGTTTCTCAGAGTATGTCTCATACGCCCTCCACCCCCACACACATTATCATCAGTTGGAAGCCTTGTTAAAATGATAGATTTTGATGACTTGGTACAAGAAATAATATAAAACATTTTAATCATCATTTATGTTGATTACATGCTGAAAGAATAATATTTTGGATACACTAGGTTAAATAGAATGTATCATTATATTTAATTTCACCTTTTTTTTTTTTCACTTTTTAAAGTGTGGCTACCAGAAAATGTAAGATTACATATGTGGCTTATATCTGTGTCTCACACTTATGGCTCCCCTTATGTTTCTATTGGACATCTCTGCCCTGTAGAGATAGAGTATGTGACTCAAGCCTGGCCAATCAGAGTAACACATTCCCTTGGCCACAGGAATTGGTTTAGGGACTTAGGACAGCATAAGAAAGAATGAAACACACCCTTGTTCCTCTGAGATGTCCATCTGAGTGGATATAGAAACAAGCCATTGCAACTGTCTTGCCCCTATGCGTGGACCTATGATGGAGCAAACTCTAAAGAATTAGAGGTAATCAAGAAGAGAAATGGCATCACAGTGATACTGAGTCCTAGATGAAGCCGTGCCTGTCCTTATTTCTATTCTGGACTCCCCAGTTGTATGAGCTGATACATTCTCCTTTTTGCTTAATCTAATTTTGGTTAGAATTTCTATTGCCTGTAACAGAAAGATGCCTAAATCAGTACACTTTGGCATTAGTGAGTTTTGTGAACAAATTTCAGTTAAAACGAAGCCATAATTTAAGGGATTGAAAACAGAGTGATAAGCAAATATAGGCAGAAAATGTAAACATGATGTTTGGTGGTAAAAGGAAAGACAGGCCGGGCACAGTGGCTCACACCTGTAATCCCAGCACTTTGGGAGGCCCAGGTGGGTGGATCTTGAGGTCAGGAGTTCAAGCCCAGCCTGACCAACATGGTGACTCCTGTCTCTACCAAAAATACAAAAATTAGCCATATGTGGTGGTATGCACCTGTAGTCCCAGCTACTCAGGAGTAGGCAGGAGAATGACTTGAACCCAGGAGGTGGAACTTGCAGTGAGCTGAGATTGTGCCATTGTACTCCAGCCTGGGCAACAGAGTGAGACTCTGTCTCAAAAAAAAAAAAAAAAAAAAAAAAAGATAGATAAGTCAGAGTCTGCTCAAAGGAGGATTGGTTCAAGGGAAGCAGTTTTTCTGTTTGTTGGTTTGGGGTGATCTGGAATATCCTCATTGCCTAGTTTTCCCTGGGTTGGGGTCAAAAAGAAACAAGGAATGTCTTCTCATCACCCACTCAAAAGTGTAGCATTAAAGTCTAGGCTTTCCTTATCTTAGAAGAGAGACTTCTTGAAGTAACCCAAGCAACAAGTGATACATTCCTGAATTATGTTCATAGAGGTGGAGGGAAGAAAAGAAATTGAGGAGGAAGTGAAGAATGCATAATTAAAAGACTAGTGGTTTACTAGATGTAGGGGATAAAAAAGAGAAAGATGGTTGGGCACAGTGGCTCATGCCTGTAATTCCAGCACTCTTGGAGGCCAAGGGAGGAGGATCACTTGAACCTAGGTGTTCAAGACCAGTCTGGGCAACATAGGGAGACCCCCACCCCCACCCCACTGCACCCATTCTCTACAAAATATTTTTTTTAAAAATTAGCTGGGTGTAGTGATGGATGCCTGTGATCTCAGCTACTCAGGAGGCTGAAATGGGAGGACAGATGGAGGCCAGGAAGCCGAGGCTGTAGTGAGCTATGATCATACCACTGCACTCCAGCCTGGTTGACAGAACAAGACCCTGTCTCAAAAAAGAAAGAGAGAGAGAAAGAGAAAGACTAGAATGACCCTCAGTTTCCTGACTTAGGATACTTGGTTTCTGGTGATGCCTTTCACCTACAATGGAGTACCGGTGCAGGAGCAGGTATGATGGAGGTGCGGGGTGTGTTTTTTTATACTTGCCAGTTCATCTCTGTGCTCTCCCAGGGCCACTGGAAGTGGCCTAAGGATGCCCCCTAACCTTTTCTTTCATTTTTCGTTATTCGAAGGGCTACTCCAAGAAACCCTCACTCTCTACAGATCGCCAGACAAGAACTGGACAGCAGTCTTCATGGATATAGAAAATCCGTCACCCTCAGGGACACTCATCAGTCTCTCCTAAATATGCTCAGCTAACTTTCCACCCACAGCCGCACATTTGGCTGCCCAGCTAGTATCCAGCCTGGAATCAAGAAGCCAGTCTTCCCTTCTTGTAGGACCACCGGTCTTTGTGAGTGATTCCCTCAGAGACCCACAGCACATTGCATGGGAGTGGGATGGGGAAGACACTTCCCAGTGGATGACAGCTCAAGAACTCTCAACTTCTACTCCACCACAAATCACATCCCCTTCCCCAGGCCTCTCCTTATTTAGAGGGCAAGTAGTGGAGGGGAGGTAGTAGATGGCAGTAGGGCTGTTTATGGCTACTTGTACGTATGACCTGGGGAAAGAATCTTACCATATTTTTTAGTGGTTTTCTTCAGAACGCTGGGAATCAGAGCTTTTTTGTTTTTTGCTGGGGTTCCAATCACCTGAGTGCTAGAAGGAATGAGTGAGGCAAACCTGGTGGAGCTGGGGAAAGAAGATTCCAGGCAGAAGGACCAACAAGGCAAAGACCCCAAGGGGGAAAATGTCTCATCATGTTTAAAGATCAGAAGAAGGCACAAATCCCAAGATCCTTCGCACAACTTATAAGGATCTTGAGGCAATTGGATCTACTTGTCTTTGCTCTTCCCACTCTGTCTTCTGAGCACTCCTTTTCTATTGTTACGTAGTAGGCTGCCCCAAAACACACTGACTTGCAACAACAATGATGATATCTCATGATTCTGGGGGTTGATTGGACTCAGCTAGGTGGCTCATGTGTGCCATGTGGTTATTCACATAGGTGTGCAGTTTTGCACATAGCTTCATTCATCTGGAAGCTTAGCTGCAGCTGAAATGTCTAAGATGGCCTCATTCACATATCTGGGGCTTGGTTGTAGACAACTCTGATGTCTTGGTGCTTCTGCACATGGCCTTTCTCTCCACACAGTCTTTCATTGGTCAATAGTCTGACCCAAGTACTTTACCTGGCAACTGGCTTCTACAAAGGTGATGACTAAATTTCCCAGCCTTGGAAATTTCACAAGATTACTTCCATTTCATTCTACTAATAAGTCAAGTCACATGACCAGCCCAGAGTCAATATCGCAAGTCTGGATGGGAAGAATGAAAAAGAATTGTGGCTATCTTTAAACTGCCATCCTCCGGCAAAATCAATTTACATTTCTATTTTTTGAACACCATGCTGCGTCATTACATGTGTCTTTGGACATATAATTACTTCTATCTGGACTGGCCTTTGCCTTTCCCTTTCTATTATCTTTATTAGTTACCTTATTAAATTACTTTGCAAATTTTTTATACCTCCACAGTGACCAGTCATTGGATACAGGCAATGACCTTGGGCATGGCAGCTGTCTTCAGTCTAGGGCAATTTCTGGAGAAGGCTGGCAGCCCTGGCAGCTGGAGGAATTAGTATGTTAATTTTGAAGGGGTATCTGGGTGTATAGCACAATGTCCATTGCATCCTACTGTCCTCCCGCATTTTCTGTCTCTGTGTTAGTAATCTGTTTTTTATTTTGTTTTTTGAGACAGGGTCTTATTTTGTCACCCAGGCTGGAGTGCAATGGTGCAATCATAGTTCACTGCAGCCTTGAACTCCTAGGCTCACGTGATCCTCCCGCCTCAGCTTCCTGAGCAGCTGGGACCACAGGTATGTGCCACGACACCTGCTGTTTTGTAGAGCTAATTGTTGTGTTTTTTGTAGAGACGGGGGCCTCCCTGTGTTGCCTAAGCTGATTCAAACGCATGAACTCAGGTGATCCACCCACCTCGGCCTCCCAAAGTGCTGGGATTACAGGTTTGAGTCACCGTACCCAGCTGATCATCTGTTCTTGACAAGCCTTATTGGAGGCACTGTTGCTTCTGAACTCCAGCCCAGCAGTTGAAATGATTACCCTTGTTTCCATTCCTCCCTGAGTTTTCAAATATTTACTGTACCTTAACTCACTGCTTTAATTTGTCACATATAGTCTCTAACCTATCCAGTTATCATTTGTTGTGTCTTCTTGAAGCTTACCCTGTTCTCAGTGACCCATTACTTGTCAACAGCCCCCAGATCGTGAGGTTTTGGCTCTCTGTGAATACCAGCTTTTGTTCCCTGGCTCTACCCTTCTAGTGTCTCTCCAGTTTAGGGGGCTTGTCTAATTTCATGGCCGACCCTGTTTGAGTCAGTGAACCTACATATGAAGAAATATTTTAGTTCACTAATATTCACAAAAATGCAAATAAAACAGTTATGACTTTCTTTTTCATGTGTAAGATTACCGAAGATTTAAAAGGCTGACAAAATCTTTGAAAAATGGCACTACTCCATTTTCTTACACTGTTGGTGTGGTTAAATTGATATGACCTTTCTGGAGAAGAGTTTTTCAACATGCTTATCATCATGTAAATTATCCAGCAATTGAATTTCCAGTCATTTATACTAACAAGTTATTTTTGCAGGTGTGAAAAGATTTATAAATAAGGATATTCATTGTAACAAAATAGGAAAATTGGGAAGATAAACTAAGTGTCCATTAATTAATAAGTAAATTAGGGAATAAAGATACAATTTTATGGAAACATTAAGATGAGGAATAGATTTATATTTATGTACATGAAAATATGTTTATGGTATCACCAAATGATACATAAAATCATGCATACTATGATCTCATTTGTATAAAATTATAAACATATATTTATAAGTATATATATGCATCAAAAGATATTTGAAAGGTTATTTATCAAAGTGCTCCTATTAAAAAAATATCATTTGGGGCCTGGTGCAGTGGCTCACACATATAATCCTTGCACTGTGGGAGACTAGTGTGGACAGATTGCTTGAGGCCAAGAGTCAGAGACCACTCCAGGCAACATAACATGACCTAATCTCTACAAAAACTTAAAAACAAAATAGCCAAGCATGGTGGTGTCATGACAATACTCCTAGCTACTTGGAGGCTGAAGTGGAAGGATTGCTTGAGCCCAGGAGTTTGAGGCCGCAGTGAGCTTCGATTACACCTTTGCACTCCAGTCTCGGTGACAGAGCAAGACCCTGTCTCTTTTAAAAATACTATTTGAAGCAAAGATTTGGATAACATAAATGTAAAAAGCATTAGAAAAAATATAGGTGTACATATGTAAAGGTATTCTTATGCCTTGTAAGACTAAACAACTAAAATCACAGGAATAGATCAAATACATAAACCTTTGAAATTTCTATATTGGATAAATATCGTAAACAACATTGAAAGGCAAATGTAAAACTAGGAAACTTTTTTTGTTGTTGTTAGAGACAGGATCTCACTCTATCACCCAGGCTGGAGTGCAGTGGTGCAATCACAGCTCACTGTAGCCTTGACCTCCCCGGTCCAAGCGATCCTGCCACCTCAGCCTCCCAAGCAGCTGGGACTACACGTGGGCACCACCATGCCAGGCTCTTGCTTATTTATTTTTATTTCTCCTTTACTTTATCAGTTTCACTAGAATGGAAGCTTTAAGAAAGCAGGGAACTGGTCTGTTCTACTTCCAGAGCCGAGAACAGTACCTGTCAAAGAGTAGATACTTGATAAATATTTATTGAATAAAAAGACAATGAGAGATAAGAGGTAAATATCTTGCATCTCTGGTTTTTTCCAGAAATACCTTTTTAGCTTTTATATATTGCAGACTCTCCCCTAATTTCACTGCTTCCTTCCACTTTCCTCCCTTCTCCATTTCTTCCTCTTCTACTTTCGTGGAAAAAAAAAATCAAATCTAATTAATTGGGAATGGTTCCAGCTGGAATGCAGAAGAAAATGCATGCAGGTGACATTCAGGATGACTTGTACCCCTTTACATCTACATTTGCCTTTTATTTAATTAGTAAAAAAATTCAAATTCTGCAGAAAGAGAACAAAAGTTGAGGGTCAGGAAAAGGCCAAAGATTAAAAAGTATATAAGGTATAGTATAATGCAGGTTTATGTTTATTGAAGAGTTTATTTCCTTAAAATAGGATTGATAAACATTCATCCAAAAAAGTAATTTGCTTATTACACACTTAAATAAACAAACACTTATTATAGAAATGCAATTATGTTTTCAAAAGAAGCAAGAGTTCTGAATTTATTGACTTCTTCTGAGTCAATCGGGGCAAAGAGTATTCAAAACAAGTTAGAAATTTCTGTACTTTGTCCAGCAAAAGCTAAGGAATGGGCTTGGCTTAGAATACACGTGAGCAAACAGGTATTCTTTGGGTCAGTCCCAGCCCATACAGTTGTTTTGCCAAAAATTCAAATTCGAAATTGTTTTGAAAAATCATTTTCAATCTACATTGCCAAAAGCAACAACCAGCTGGAGCTCATTAAGTCCTGACAGTTGCCGAGCTTTAACCTCGGACCCAATCTCAATCATCTGTATTTTGCTGACCCCTAGCTTCCTTTCCTTGTGTACATCACTTGCTTGGTCTCTGTAAGTTTTCAAGTTTGAGGTAGCTATCTTAAAACAGAAATAAAAATGTATTAATTTAATACCATACTGAAGTCAGGCCGCTATTCGGCCCATACACAGTGGTGCAACCACATCTCTTGCTTAAGCTCAATGATCATTCTGATTGGTCAGCACCATATTGTGTTTTTTAAGGCTTTATTTTTTTTAGAGGAGTTTCAGGTTTGCAGTAAAATTGAGACGAAGGTACAGATATTTTCCATATACCTCCTGCCCCCATGCATGCACAGCCTCTCCCATTATCAACATCCCCCACCAGAGTGGTACATGTTTTACAATTGGTGAACCTACATTGACATTATTATCACCCTAAGTCAATAGTTTACATTAGGGTTCACTATTGGAGTTGTACATTCTATGGGCTTGAACAAATATATAATGATGCCGGGTTGGTGGCTCACGCCTGCAATCCCAGCACTTTGGGAGGCTGAGGTGGGTGGATCACCTGAGATCAGGAGTTCGAGACCAGCCTGGCTAACATGGTGAAACCCTGTCTCTACTAAAAATACAAAAAAATTCGCCGGGCATAGTGGCACATGCCTTAATTCCAGCTATTAGGAGGCTGAGTCAGGAGAATCGCTTGAACCTGGAAGGCAGAGGTTGCAGTGAGCTGAGATGGCACCACTGCACTCCAGCCTGGCAACAAGAGCGAAAATTCATCTCAAAAAAAAAAAAAAAAAATTAGCTGGGTATGGTGGCACATGCCTGTGGTCCCAGCCATTCAGGAGGCTGAGGTGGGGGTATTGCTTGAAGCTGGGAGGTCGAGGCTGCAGTGAGCCAAGATTGTGCCACTGCACTCCAACCTGGGTGACAGAGCGATACCCTGTCTTAAAATATATATATACTATCCATCATGATAGTATCATACAAATTATTTTCATTACCCTACAAATCCAAATCCTCTGTGCTTTTCCTATTAATCCCACTGCTTCTTCCCTAGCCCATAAATATAATTCTTTTTTTTTTCTTTTTTTGACGGAGTCTCGCTCTGTCGCCCAGGCTGGAGTGCAGTGGCACCATCTCGGCTCACTGCAAGCTCCGCCTCCTGGGTTCACGCCATTCTCCTGCCTCAGCCTCCCGAGTAGCTGGGACTACAGGCGCCCGCCACCATGCCTGGCTAATTTTTTTGCATTTTTTTTAGTAGAGACGGGGTTTCACCGTGTTAGCCAGGATGGTCTCGATCTCCTGACCTCGTGATCCACCCGTCTCGGCCTCCCAAAGTGCTGGGATTACAGGCTTGAGCCACCGCGCCCGGCCCATAAGTATAATTCTTGCCTAAAATTCTTCTAGTCATATTCTTAAGTTGACAGTTGTTTGAGTTTGCATTATGGATATTCAAATAAATAAAAAACTTTATTATATAATGAAGGTGAAGAAATTAGACCAGTAAGTAAAGAATGTAAACTCTGATAGATTTAACCTAAAACAAAATAAGCTGTGGATGAGTAGAAATGTTTATCAAATGGAAGAAAATATCTTACAGCATTCTTTAGTAATTCTTTAGGTTAATCCTGTTTACAAAGTACTAAAAGTATTATGGTTTAGGGTATAATTCAGTCTTGAAATTATATATTTAACTACCTATTTAACAACTCCATTGAAATATCCCCAAAGCATCTCAAATATGACCACAAAATATTTGCAGTGATATACAGTAGATTCACCCTGGGTGGGTTTCATTATTATGGTAAAACTCTTTTCATAATCAATAAATGTGTACCTTTGCCCCATGTCTTTACTAAATGAGTGGACGAATGAGTTACAGCACATGTCTTTGCTGAATTAGTTGATTCTGAAGACACAGGTATTCTCAGCTCTGTAAGTGGGATTCACTATGATCACAGAAAAGCCTTTAGAGCAAATCCCGTAAAACAGATTTCAAATAAAATCACGCAAAAGAACATTAAGCCCTCCCCTTATGTTTTGTCTCACTTCTTTGGGAGCCACAGCTGTCCTAAGATGTTTGGATAATCTGCTTTTTTACAAAGTGGGACTGGTGATGAGTGACCCTGAAAGTGGTATTTGTGGCCCCTGGGGTCTTAGACCTCTGCCTGTTTACTGCCTGGTCCTCAGTGGAAATCTGAACTCTCTTTTTCCTGTTGCTCTGTCTTGGAAAAGGATGTAAACAATGATTCAGTGTGAGTGTTTGGGGCCCATGGTAAATGGGTGGAATAATTGAATCATGGAATATTATAGGTGGTAAGAGCCTTTATAGGTGGTTTAATATGTTCTATTTCTTTTACAATTGAGGAAATTGAGCCTCAGAAACATAAAGTGGCTTGCTTATGAGATCTTATAGCCAGTGAATTACAGAGTCAGTTAAAGAACTTACCCTAGGCCTGGTGCAGTGGCTCACGCCTGTAATCCCAGCACTTTGGGAGGCTGAGGTGGGCAGATCACTTGAGGTCAGGAGTTTGAGACCAGCCTGGCCAACATGGTGAAACCCCATCTCTACTAGAAATACAAAAAAAAAAAAAAAAAAATGAGTGAGGCATGGTGGTGCACGCCTGTAATCCTAGCTACAAGGGAAGCAGAGGTGGGAGGATTGCTTGAACTCTGGAGACAGAGGTTGCAGTGCGCCAAGATCACGCCACTGCACACTCCAGCCTGGGTGACAGAGCAAGACTCCATCTTATGTTTCTGAGGCTCAATTTCCTCAACAAAAAAAAAAAAAAAAAGAGCTTACCCTATCATTTCAGACAAGCATATTGGTAGCATTGCTACCTTGAATTGGGGAATCAGCATAAGGAAACTTTACAATGGCAAATATACCATGTCTCAGGAAAACTCTGCATTTCACTCTGAAACTTCATGTGTCACCATCCTGCTGAGCAACTTGAAGGCATTTTCTAAATGACAGGATTAATACCATATTCAACTTTAACACTGAGAGTTAAGACTTTTGGAGAGATTTAGAAGACCTGTCAACATGGGCTGCACACTGTGATATGGGGAGGAAAAGAGGAGATTCATTGTTGGTTGTGGTCAGCATGAGCTATGCAGAGGTATAGTCGATCAAGGGAACTCCTCATGCCCTTCTGTTGAAATTTTCACGTGCCTGGCATCATCTGTCGCTCTGGCCTCTCTCCCAAGCTCCCAGCTCAGATCCTTCATTGCCTGTTGAACATTTCTACACATTAAAAAACACATTAAAAAAACAAAGGCTAAGCAAGTCTCAAAGTGTATCTACCATCGTCCCTTTAAAATATATTTAACTTCAAAATATATGTACTTAGCAGCTCCAACAATGTGTTCCAAAAATGTCTCAAATATAACTTATACACCCTCTTCTTCACCTTGGCCCTCCAGCTCTGCCTGCAAATCTCACTCATCTCAGAAAATGGCAATACCAGCCTTCCAAGATTGCTTGAGCCCAACACCTGAAGACATTCTTGTTCCCTCATTTCCCCTCTACTTTCAGTTCTTCAGAAAGCACTGGTAAACCTTGCTCCAACTGTATCTCAAATTCACCCACTTCTCCCCTTTGCCAGCCCCCGCTCAAGCCATACCCCCTCACCTCTTACCAGCTGTAATGTAAAAGCTTCCTAAATGCTCTCTCTGCTTTTCATTCTATTCTATGCCCCTCTCCAGCACCAAGAGTGACTTTCTTCAAACACAAATTAGAGCAGATTATTTCTCTGCGTCAAAATCCTTCCCTGGCTTCTTACTCTTCTTAGAATAAAGTCAACGTCAAACTATTTACTATGATCCTGAATTATGGTACCACCAACTCCCCAAACTTAATTCAAGCCTGTCTATTATTTACTCCCCAGCTCTTCACTTTCTCAGCATGCCAAGATCATTCCAGTCCAGGACCTTTGCACAGGCTGAGCCCTCTACTTGGAACTATTTTTCCCGCCACTATTCCAATGGCCGGCTCCTTCTCATCTTCAATGTTGGCCTAACTGGCACTTTCTCAAGGAGCCTTTCCTGACCACCATTTTAAAAGCATGATGACCCATTACATCCTATCTCAGCAACTTGTTTCCTTTGTAGCATCTGTGACCATTTGTAATTATGTTATTTATGGGTTTCTTATTTTATCTTTGTCTTGCTCACTAAATTGTAAGCCCCAGGAAGTTGAGGACCTTGACTATCTTGTTTATCTTTTTGTCTCTAACTCCTAGCAGGGGGCCTGGCATTTAGAAAGCACTCATTAAATATGTGTTGAATGGATGAATGAAGGAATACCTGCTTACTTCTCTGCACCCCACCCCCACCTCACCCCAGGAGACTGCAAACTCTGTGTGGGTGACAAATCTATCTTGTGATCAACACTTCCAAGCCCAGAGCCTAGCACCATCCCTGGCACACAGTGAATATTCCATAGATATTGCTGAATTAAAATAAAATATAGGAGACCAATTATGAGACCATGGCAAGAATCTAGACAGATGGTAATGGAGACTGAACTAGAAAGATGGAGGGAAGGGCAGAAAGTGGAGGGCACCACCACCACTTATTGCTGGGAAGACACTTGCATGGTCTTGTCCGTCCTAGGCACTATTTGGTGCTATGTTATAAGCACTCTGCTAATCTGATGGCCACCAAACCATGCTACTAAATGAAAACAACAAAGTGAAGAAGTGTAGTAGATTGTGTTCCTATTCCTATAATGTAAAAGTTGTGTTTATATATATGTATAGAAAATTTCAGTGTACTCATGACCTATTAATGATTGCTTCTCAGGGAAGAAGATGGAGACTGTAAGGGAAATCTACATTTTAATAAATACTCTCTCATGTTATTTAACTTTCTTTGCCATCAGCCATGTGTTACTTATTTTAAAAAAAACTAGTTAATTTATTAAGCTAATAAATGCCCCTTTAAGTATCCCCTTATGGATTATAGACTTCAGTTCTTAGGAAGCTAGAGTAATTAACACAGGTGTTATTCCCTCATGATGAATTAAAATAATTAACATTAGCATAGTGCTTTTTCATTTCCAAAGCACCTCCACGTATATTATCTCATTACAACCTAGTGATGAATATGTTAGTAGTAGTGGTAACCACATTTTATTTTATTTTATTTATTTTGAGATGGAGTTTTGCTCTTGTTGCCCAGGCAATGGCACAATCTCGGCTCACTGCAACCTCCGCCTCCCAGGTTCAAGCAATTCTCCTGCCTCAGCCTCCTGAGTAGCTGGGATTAGAGGCACCTACCAGCACTCCTGGCTAATTTTTTGGGTTTTTTTGGTAGACACAGGGTTTCACCATGTTGGCCAGGCTGGTCTTGAACTACTGACCTCAGGTGATCCACCCACCTCGTCCTCCCAAAGTGCTGGGATTACAAGTGTGAGCCACCACACCTGGCTGAGTAACCACATTTCATAAAGGAAGAAACACCTTCAAGGTAAACTGTAAATTGTGGATTCAGGGCTTATGAGAGGTCTATGAACATCAGATGGTGTTCTTCCCTCTAAACCCAACTGCTCTTCTGTTCACCAAATCATTTCCGAAATGACAACTTTCTACCTTAACTTCAGATTACATACATATGTTATGTATATTATATAGACTATTGGAGTGTATGGCAATTATTGTAAACATGTTATTGGAGTGTTGGCTATCCCTTTAAAACACTATTATTACATTGCAGGTTTCTTGCATCCATTGAACATCTTGAATAAAAGTTATTCTATTTTTAATTTATGCTATCCTCTGTTTTATTAGATAAACTATGAGTAATTTAAGACTTTTTTCCTCTCTGGTATGTATTGATCTGTTATCGACTTTTGATTTTGTTGGCAGGAACTTTCTGTGAGCTGAGGTGCATGATCCTGATATTGATCCCAGACAATTGCTACGTCTGGTGAGTTTTACCATAGCCCTGCTAGTATCAGAGTGGCAAGAGTGAACTCTAGACAGATTGAATTTCAATCCTAATGATATAAAATGGAAGTAGGGGGTTCCAGGGTTCTCCTCTCTCATGTTAGTCTAAGTAACCTGATGGAGCTTTTTGATGAACTGGATAGATACACTCCTGCCACAACAAATAGGAAAGGATCCTCTTTCTTCCCTCCTCACCAAAGGTTCTCAGTCCTGTATGCACATTAAAATCACCTAGAGAGGCTTTTAAAGAAATATATTGATGCATGGGCCCAACCCACAGAGATTTTTTGAGTCAAATTGTCTGAGCTGGCACCTGGAGATTGATATTTTTTCAGACTCTGCAGGCGATGCAATATTAATAAATTCAAACTGTCTGGAGCTGCATTAGGCAACCAACTTGTTTTTGGTCTATGGGACGCAGTTACTCCCTGAAGCAACATTATCCCGCCTCCCTCCTTATCAAAGTACTTTCATGGCCCTCAGTGGTCTTGGCCAGCACCATCTCTCCCACGCTCAGTGATGCTGAACTCTGGGCCTCCAGCTGAGAACTTGCTCAGACGTTTGAGCCAATTCCAGAGATCCTCTTTATAATACACCAGCACTGCCTCTGGCTTCCTGTTGTGCCCTCTGTATGATGAGAGAAGACTCCAGATCTAGGCAAGAGTTCAGGTCTCTATATTTCACAACAAGGTAAAAACTTAACCCACTGGCATGCCTGGAATTTAAACCAGATGAGTCTATTTTCAATTAATAACAGAATTTCTACATTTCAGGGCCTGCTAAGGAACACAGCCTGGAACTCTCTGCTCTTCAGTGCCAAATAAAATCTGATTGAAATCATAATCAAATTTCAAGGTCCACGAGAATCATCCTCTTGGCTCAATTCCATATGCTCCATCCCTCTGCATGGAGCTAGCCAGATAGTGCCACACCTGTGCTAGTACTTTAGATTCTATTTTTATGTCACTGCAATGGTAACCTTTAGTATTATGACTTTGGATTTTTACAGTGAGTTAGTATAAAAGGAGTAGTCACAGAAATACCAGTCCTCCAATTTTAAGTAAAACTATATTTGAAATCAATAGCTTGTATTTTGCTCAGTGGACAGTATCAACTATTTCGCTCATTTTATTCAATCAGCAATCATTTACTAAACACCTGCTTTGGAAAGATAGGTACTGGCCATACATAGATAAATCAGATACATATCTATGTTTCCAAGAATTCACAGATAGTGAAGAAAACTGATAGAAATCGTCACAACACAATGAGCCGGGTGCAATAAAAGAGTTTAGCACAAAGTGCACAGATAAGGACCCAGTGCCAACTTGGGGCAGGCAGTTGGAGAAGGCTGCTGGAAAAAGTAAAAGGGGTTAGACAGGAGAACATGGCTTCTCTTTGCAGAAGGTTCACATTTACATTTTAGCAAGGTAATTCTGGAAGCAGTGAAAAGGTGGATTTACTGAACAAATGCATGGATAGTGCTCGCCATGACCCAAGACTGTTCTAAGTGCCTACATACAGTAAATCATTTGATCCCTGAACAACTCTTTGAGGTAGGAACGATTATCCCCAATTTACACATGAGGAAACAGGCACACTGAGATTGTGCAACTTGATTGAGGTTGTATGGTAGTTAAGGAGCAAAGCCAAGATTTAGATGCAGGTGGTTTGGCTCCAGGGTCCATGCACTTTGTCATTATATTATGCTGCCTCAGGGAGAGTGTCAGAGTTAGAGAGGAGAGGCAGGTGGATCAGTTGTAAAACTTATGTAATAGTCCAGGAGAGATGGATATGCTATATTTCAGAGGTGAAAACAATGAGAAAAGTGACTGACACTCATTCCTGACTTCTAGCTTGGAGAGATAGGTAAATTACTAAGCTTTTAACTGAATTTAGGAGTGCTTAGAGGTGGACATTTCAGACATGTAGACCAAAAGGAAGAAGAAAAGAGAAATAACATTTATAAAGCAACATTTACATTCTAGGCCTTCTACATAGTTATCTTGTTAAGTTCTTACAACTCTGAGCGGTAGGTATTAAATATGAGGAAATTGAGGTTCAGAGAGGTTATGTAAGGTCACACAATACATTGAACGTTTGTTGGTTTGGGTTGCCTAGCATCCTAAGAGCACCTTGGTTTTCTTTGGGGGAATCCCATCCCTCCCATGCGTGCAGTCTTGGTGGGAGCATAGTTCCAGGTACCTGCTGCCAACAAGCATCGAGGAGCTGTGCTACTCCTCTTTATGGCTTTTATTATACTCAAGGCATGGTGAGGCTGCCCAGAGCTGTTTTGGGCTGCTTGCAACAAGAAATCCTAACTGAAGTACACAAGCAGCAAAGCCAAAACTCACACCCCACCCCATCTAATACCCAGTTCATACTTTTCTACTCCACCATGCTGCTCCCAGGGTTTCTGCACTCAGAATATGTGTACATGGAGATTGTTCACAAAGGGCCAATATGAGAGCCTTTCTACAAATCATTTGATGCTTATTCCAGGGTAAGTGAAAAATCTGTCAGGCAATTGAATAAGATCCAGTTTGTTGAGGTGTAACTTGTATACACACAATTTATCCTATTTAGCCAACCAATTCTACGATTTTTAACATGAAACCGCCATCAAAAACAAAATATAGAAGGGTTCCATCATCCAAAAAAGTTCCCATGTGTCCCTTTATAGTCAGCCCCTAACATCCCAAACCCCAATTTCTGGTAACTGCTGATCTGTTTTTTATCCCTATGGTTTTGTCTTTTCCAGAATGCCATGTAGGTAGAATTTTGCACTATGTAGTTGAGAGTCATGCATGTGGTTCCCTGATCATTAGTTCATTTGCCGGGTAAAGTTTACTGAATGTTAAATTTGTTAAGTTATCAGTCAATAAATATGTATTAGACTAGGTACTGCTCCAGGTATGGGGGGACAGGAGTGGGAACAGCGGGGACTGCAAGGATCTGAGTTCCTGTCTTCAATGAGCTCATGTTCTCATATTGGACTGGGTTGTAGGTTGGGGGAAAACAAGCAAAAAACACATAAACAGGGCTTTTAAAATAATTTAATTTCAAGTTCTGCTAAGTGCCAGAAGCGGCTTTAATAGGATAACAAGAGAGTGGTAGAAATGGGCAGAGAGGCTGGGCACAGTGGGTCATGCCTGTAATCCCAGCACTTTGGAAGGCCGAGGTGGGCAGATCACGAGGTCAGGAGATCGAGAGCATCCTGGCTAACACGGTGAAACCCTGTCTCTACTAAAAACACAAAAAATTAGCTGGACATGGTGGTGTGCGCCTGTAGTCCCAGCTACTTGGGAGGCTGGGGCAGGAGAATCGCTTGAACCCCGGGAGGCGGAGATTGCAGTGAGCTGAGATTGCGCCACTGCACTCCAGCCCGGGTGACAAGCAACACTCCATCTCAAAAAAAAAAAAAAAAAAAAAAAAGTGGGCAGAGAGTGCTGATTTATCTAGAGTGGTTTGTTGAGAACTCCCTAACGAGGGGATGTGAATTGAGACCCAGATAATGAGAGGGGGACAGCAGTACAAAGATCTAGGCAAGAGGCACACAGCAGAAGGAAGAAACAAGTGCAAAGGCCCAGAGCAGGGCTGAGCTTGGTGCATTCGTTCAAGAGACAGAAAGCCGAAGGGACTGCAGTGCCGAGGACCAGGAAGCGAGTCGTGGGTCACTTGGGAGAGCCAGGAAGGAGCCTGATCAGGGGGTTTGGTAGGCCAAGGCTGGAGGGTAAGTTTTGTTCTGGTTGTAAGAGGAAGCCTTGGAGAGTTTTAAACCAGAGAGTTATGTAACCTGAGTTATACTTGGTAAAGATACCTCTGCCTACTGCATGTTGGACGGACTGTGCTTGACGGGGAGGAGGGTGGGATAAGACTGGAAACAGGGAGATGGGCCTGGAGGCTTCCTCAGTGTTGAAGGGGGAGCTGACGGTGACTTGAACCAGACTGTGTCACTGCAAATGCTAGGAAGTGTTGGAACTTACTACTTTCGTGGTATGGTGGAAAAAGAGAAAGAGAAAGAATCCCAAAAGCAGTTACATTTTAGTATTTATTTTAAAAGCTGACTTTAAAAATCTCATTAATGTAAATCTGGAGAAATACACAAAAGTTTAAAACTCTCTATAATACAAAGTGGGTTGGTGACTAATTTGCATAATGCAGGTAAGCTAGTCTTGATACTCGAGGTCAAAAAGCCTAAACTCAGGGGATTCATTTAGTTTTGCTGTATGCACTGACGGAAATAAGCCAGTATCCCCCACAGCCCCCACTCCACTTTGTGTTATGAGGACAGCAGGCAATGAGCACACATGCACTGACTCACATGACACCCACATTCAAAGAGCTTTAATGTGTTGGTTGGATTCCAAAGTAAAAAGAATACAGACTCACTGCCATGGTTGTACCTGGTTAAGGTCACACCCCAGCCACACTTCTGAGCCATTTGGCTTAGAAATGGGAAACATTATAAAGTTGAGTCAGGAATATGGCAAACCTCCAACCAGAGTCAACTATTTAAAAATTCACATTTTCTTGTGGCCTTCAGTTTTTTTTTCTCCTTGGCATCCTCTGTTCTATCAAGACATTAAGGCCCACGGCCCATGCAAAAGACACTTGGTGCTGTGTTCTGAGATTATCATTTTGATCTACATCTGACTACCATTTTTCCAGCCAAGACCAGCCTTCCTTGTAAATAAAGATCTGTTCAGAGGATATGAAAGAATACATATTCAAGGAGTGCTCTATTCCTTTAGCTGTTCAAAGGATTTGAGGGCCTTGTTTGTTTTGAAACAAGTAACCGGCCTTCTCTAACCACATAACCTCAACCTCACAGAACAGCCAGCAGGAAGTCAGAAATGAAGAACAGCCGATGACCTGGGTGCGCTCTCTGGGTGCAGCCTGCTATTGTCCTGTCCCCACCCTTCTCCTGTTTTTCACTTGTCTTGTTGTTTTTAAGAAAAATTTTTGTCTGCTCTGAGGATCTTCTGCTCATCTCAGGTTTTTCTTTCAGATAATACATATGACAGGTGCTGGACAGAGTTGAACTGGAACAAGTGTCTGCAGCCATTCACAGAGGGCATGCCAATCTGTGTTCACTCAGGCAGGAGGCAGGGACATGCAGGATGGGAATGGGAAAGTAAACAGGAGTGGCCATGGACTCCTAGCCTCTTCTCTCCATGAGCTTTTCTCACCGTGAGCCTACTCCAGGGAAGGTGGTTGGGCAAGGCCTGGGGGGCAGCTTTGTGAGGCCTAGGAAGACCCCAGAAGAGGACTTTGCTGAGAAGAGAGCAGACGAGAAGTCAGGAGCGGGGTGAGAGCAGCTTCTCCCTCTCCTTGGCGCACACTTGTACATAGGCATCCTCCCTCTATCCCCACGTCCTGCACCCAGGCCATAAAAACAAGTATGGTCTACTGTAAGGCGTTCCACAATACAGACCTCATTCCTTCTGAAAACTTTTCACACTGTGAGAAGCTTCTTCTGAAAGCAGGCACAGTCACTAGCAATTAACATTGTAGCCACTGCTATTCATCTTTCTAGGTATTAAATAACATCTAGTTGAGGGCAAGAGTAGAACACAAGAGACATTCCAGAAGGAGAAAAGAGAGAGAGAATGAAAAGGGAATTAATTGGTGAAGTGGGATGTACCAATTTTTCCTCAGGGTTGCCTGTATTCAAAATACAAAAACATTCTGTGAATACAAAAGTATTCAAAAATACTCTGTGAGCAACTTTCAGTATACATTCATTTTATTTCTCAAATAAGCACTTTTTTGCACCTGACAAATAAGATAAAGTAGCCTCTGGCACATAATAGGTGCTCAATAAAAGTTATTGTTATTACTGGTATTAGTACTGTTGCTGTAATACTACTACTGCATGCCATGTTAACATACCATTCTGGGTTCTAGGGATAGAGAGGGGCAAAACCTAGTCTGTGTCCTCAAGAACTTAAAGCCCAGAAGAGGGACAGGTGAGTTAGTAACAGGTCCTGACACAGTGTTAATAAATGCTGTGATTAATGTCAGCATTAATAATGTGACTAATGCTATTAATGTCAGCATAAATGCTGAGCCAGAGTGGACCAGACTTTTATTGGAGTCTACAGGAGAAACACTGGCTAGGGAGGGGGGCAGGGATGAGCACTGCTTTCCAAGAAAATAGTCACGGAGAGGAGTCTCAAAAGACAAATAGAAACTGGCCAGGTATAACAGAGCCTTTTTTTTAAAAAAAAAAAAAAAAAGAAAAAAGAAACAAGGTCTTGTTCCACAGCCTCAAACTCCTGGGCTCAAGTGATCCTCCTGCCTCAGCCTCCCTAGTAGCTGTGACTACAGGCATGCACCATCATGCCCAGCTGTTTTCTGGTAGAGATAGGATCTGTTGTGTTGCCTAGGCTGATCTTGAATTCCTGGCCTCAAGTGATCCTCCCACCTTGGCCTTCCAAAGGTGCTGGGATTACAGGCATGAGCCACTGTGCCCAGCCAGTCAGAGTCTTCATTGCAAGTGACAGAAAGACTGGACATTTTAAGCCGAGAATGTATAGAGAGGCTATCAGATCATCACACAATTTCTAGGAAAGTTGGAGAACAAGATTTGGGAAGGTGGTGCCAGTGAGGTCAGGATGCCATTGGTGGTGTGGCATCACAGACTGGCCGCTGGAAATCACATGCTGCTGCCCCCTCACTCCTGCCAACCACCATGTACAAAGGGACTCTTCCTTGCCCTTCTTGTTTGTATCATTACTTCCAGATTCAATATTGCTAATAGGTACAGCTGATGGACTAAGCCAAGGCTATCTCCCCACATCTTAGCTGCCAAGGTAGCTGGCAGATTGAGTGCTGCGTCTTCTCAACTTCTGTAAAGGAAGACAAGCACTGTCTCCCAACAAGACTCACAAGTGAGGAATGTCCTCACACATTTGAAGAGGATTCAGAGGCCATGAGTCAACACGTGCCAACCACTCTCCACCAGGTGAAGCAGGGAGGAAAGAGCCTAGTGGAGAGGGAACATGACCTGAGGGTGTTGGGGGTAAGACACAGCATAGTGCATTTGCAGGATGAGGACAATAACTCACTTTGACGGGAGCACGGAGTATGGGAGCGAGATAACCGAAGAGGAAGCTGGAAAGGTAGAGAGTCTAGACCAAAGAAAAGCCTGTATATTCTGTGCCTGACGAGGAGTTTGGTCTTTATTTTGTGAATGAAGATATAGTAAGGATTTACATTTAGGGCTTTGGAGGGGAATAGAGGTGGGGTAGGGATTGGCAAGGAAGATCAGAGTTTTGAAATTTGAGATGTGCACTCACAGGTCTTCCCAGAGAACATATTCTCTGTAGTTCTAGGTCAAGGACATTTATTTAGCTTTTGTCATCATCTTGCCAACCATGGCTTTCCATTCTGCCTTTTTGTGTCATAAGTTAGTTTCACCTTCCCCAGATTGCGTCTATCACACAGGCTGATTTTGCACTATGCATTGTTCTTATATTTGAGGGATATGTAGACACAGGTAGAAACTGGCCAGGATTGCAAGAACTGTATTTGTTTAGAGCCAACACAGTTAAACGCTCAGCTACAGCTATATTTTCACAATAGCATAAACACTGCACTAAGACACAGAGACAAATTGTGAAAAGCAGATATCCTCTTGTGATCCTAATTCGTCGGGAAAAAGTACAATATAGAGATGTCTGCAGGTGTCACAGCGTAAAGTGGAGGCGTAACAACAATCCAGTTAGTTGGGGGCTGTTGTTCTGATGGAATTTGTAGGCTAGCATGGGAATTTAGTAGAAAACTAGTTTCCCATCACCTAGAGAGTCAAAGCTGTCTGGCTTTCAGGCCAGGAGAAAACACGAGGATGAATAACATCTGGGGAGGCGATGCTCTGGGTGAGGCACCAGGAGTTGGTGCAATCACAGACATTGCTGTCTGCAGCACTTGTGTCAAAAGGCAAAGAGGAAATCCATTTCCATCTTTATAGGGGTAAAAGAAAGAAACTCATTCAGACTCAGTTCAACATGTCCTTCCAATTCACCATCTCTCCCCTACCTGCCCAAGCACTCCTGCCCACAGAATGAACCGTTGCAGCAATCTCTGTAAATCATCCCCAGCCCCCTAGTTCAGGAAGACGTGCTGTTCAGGGGTACATGGTTGATGAGCACAAGGCTAGGAACACCCCCAAACCCTATGACATCTTTTCAGTGAGCCCCACCCCAGGTGCCTCTGCTTCCCAGGTCCTTTGCTGAGTTTGTTAATGTCTGGAATTCCTTGGTTGGAACAGATAACAGCATCCCAATAAGTGAGGGTGATTCTTGCACAGTCCTTGACAGCAAAAGATGCCAGACGTTTCATGATATTAAGTCTAGAAAACTCTATAATTTCTTTGTGAGGTCTCACAAAAGTTTACAGTGAAAATGCTTTGGATAGCTATATCTGTACATGTTTCTATGCAGATTTGGAACTTATGAATTTTAAAGGATTTTTAAAATTTAAACTAGGATTTAAAAATAGTGGAATCTTCCCTGCATTAATAGCTTCAGCTCTGACAGAATCACCTTGTTAGCCAATGAATCTAGCTGAGATTTCAAAAAGTATTTTTTAGGCCAGGCACAGTGGCTCATGCCTGTAATCCTAGCACTTTCGGAGGCCGAGGTGGGTGGATCACTTGAGCTCAGGAGTCCAAGACCAACCTGGGCAAGATGGCGAAACCCCATCTTTACAAAAAATACAAAAGTTAGCCAGGCATAATGGCATGCATCTGTAATCCCAGCTACTCAGGAAGGTGAGATGGAAGGATTGCGTGAGTCCGGAAGCAGGAGGTTGCAGTGAGCCGAGAGCTGCCACTGCACTCCAGCCTGGGTAAAAAGCGAGACTCTGTCTCAAAAGAAAAAAAAGAAAGAAAGAAAAAAGAAAAAGAAAAGAAAAGAAAAAGCATTTTGGGGGAGCCAGGGAGTAAATCACTTGGTTCCTTATGTAAACCACATTATTCATTATATAAATATCAGATTGGACTTAAATGTACTTCTTGAGGAGTGCCTTGGAAAACCACTCATACGTGAATGCTGAAATGGGCATCTCTGCTCCTCATCCTGGGTGTGGGGTAAAGTGGGGTTTATGAAAATTTCAGCCCCACTGTCAAAACACAGTATGACGACTTTGGGGAAAACATGGTCAACAGCATATTTACTCATCTCAGTCACAGTTTTGTAGATACAAGCACCGTCACATGAATAGAACTCATTGTTTTTTTTGTCCCCTTACAGTAAGAGCCATATTTGGACCCTCTTACGCTTGAGTATTCTGGCTGAGCTTGAGTGATGTGCTCTGGGTCAGTTTAGAGACCAAGACATTCCTGGCACTTCTCCATATTAGGCAATTTTTTAAATGTTTATTTTGAAATTATATGCTTTACATTGAACACTTCAAGAAAGAAAATAATTTCAATGATTTCAAAATGCAATCCCTAGACTTAATGAATATTCTTTATACCCAGTCAATATATAGAAATGCACAGAGATACTAAGTCAACTAACAAAATAAGTCAAAGAACTATGTAATGTTTTTAGTGATGGGGAACATACACTCAAGTCACTTATTTATTTACTTTGGTAGAGACAGGGTCTCAATATGTTGTCCAGACTGGTCCTGACCTCAAGCAATCCTTCTGCCTCGACCTCCCAAAGTGCTGGGATTATAGGCGTGAGCCACCATTCCAGGCCCCACTTGGTTTTTTAAAAATATGATTCACCTGTGTTTCAATTCCACATACATCCGTTGCAAGAGTTAAATGAGACTTCTGATTCTAACAATGTAAACCTGAGTCTCAACACTAATGTTCATGGCAGCATTATTCACAAAACCAAAAAGTAGGAACAACCCAGATGTCCATTAATGGATAAGTTAAATGTGGAATAAACATACAATGAAACATTATTCCGCCTTAAAAAGGAATCCAGTTCTGACGCATGCTACAACATGGTTGAACCTTGAAAACATTATGCTAAATAAAATAAATAAGACACAAAAGGACAAATTTGTATGATTCCACCTACCTTGAGTAGTCAAATTCACAGAGCCAGAAAGTAGAATAGTGTTTGCCAGGAGCTGGGGAGAGGGAAGACTGGAGAGTTACCATTTAACGGGTGGTTTTCGTTTAGGATGATAGAAAAGTTCTGGAGACAGATAGTGGTTCACAATGATGTGAATGTATTTAATACCACTGAAAATGTATAATTAATATATACTTTAAAATGATTAAAGTGGTAAATCTTTTTGTTGTAGTTGTTTTGTTTTGTTTGAAACAGTCTTGCTCTGTCACCCAGGGTGAAGTGCAGTGACATGATCTTCGCTCACTGCAACCTCTGCCTCCCAGGTTCAAGCAATTCTTGTGCCTCAGCCTCCCAAGTAGCTGAGATTACAGGCGCCCACCACCATGCCTGGCTAATTTTTTTTTTTTTTTTGTATTTTTAGTAGAGATGGGGTTTCACCATGTTGGCCAGGCTGGTCTCCAACTCCCGACCTCAGCTGATCTGCCCGACTCAGCCTCCCGAAGCGCTAGGATTACAGGCATAAGCCACCGCACCCAGCCTAAAACGGTAAATCTTATGTGTATTTTACCACAATTTAAAAACAAAACAAAACAGAGTCTCAGGTGTAAAGGTTTCCAGTTTGCTGAAGACCACCTGGCTTTCCCTTATTCCAGGGCCTTTGCTTGCTCTTCTCTCTTCCTGGAATACTCTTTACCAGCACTTAACATAATTGGCTCCTTCTTAACAGGCAGATGTCAGTTTGAGTTTCTCTTTCTCCAGTCTGAATCACTTTACTCTGTTCATAACTTATTTACGCTTTATCTGCGCCCCTCACTGGAATGTAAACTAAAAAGTTCCACCTGTTTTATTCCCTAGTACATAGAACAGTCTGAACCTAAGTCACTGCCCAATAAATAGTTATTGAATGACTGACACTTAGAGCATCAGTGCATGTTCTCTATAAACTGACCTTATTGACGTCCAGTGCAAAAACTCAGGACTATGCCTCTGTTTTCTTGAGTATAAATATGCATCATTATACTCTCTCCTCCTCATCCTCACCTTTCAATTTTCTCAGCCCTAATTCCAGTTTAACATCATTTAAGTGAGTAATACTAAGCTTCCAGACTCGGACCTCACCCATGTTAAAGTTCATTTGGTCCACACCCACCATACTGCCCTACCCATACTGGAGAGGTTGGGATTTTAGAGAGGGAGAAGTGATTTGAAAGGTGAAAAAGTCAAACATCCCAGTCCATGGGGCCTCATGGAAAGATTCCAGAGTGGAATGATGAAATGGCAAGTTTTCCTGCATAGTTACATTTTATTACAGTCATCAGCTAGAGTAAGGCTCACTTCTGGATGTGATAGGCCCAGGAAGGAAAAATACAGTAGGAAAAACTGGGAGCCATCTGCACTGGTCTCCATTCCAGCTTCTGCTCTCACAGCAATGATGTATTCGACGCTGACACGTCACATCCCCCAGAGCATTACATTTCCAAGCACAGGGCTCCACTGTCCACAGTTGCACCCAAGATCTGGGCTCTGGCTGTGGAAGACCTGGGGTGATCCAAAAGCCTCTATGTTACTGGGAAATGTTTGTGTCAAGTGAGCCCAGGTCTAGCCCTTCAGATGTTAATGGAAGAAAGTTGCATTCATCTACCGCCAGCAGCTATTAATCCAACAACTACAATCCCCAAGCACCCTATGTAAGGCCAAAGACAGATCTGATCTGCCATGGGTGATAAATGGTGGGCAACAGGAGTGCAAAATAACATATACATATATACACACACATATATTTGTATACACCCACACCCACACACACACATATATATATATATTTGGAGATGGAGTCTTGCTGTGTCACCCAGGCTGGAGTGCAGTGGCACGATCTCAGCTCACTGCAACCTCTGCCTCCCAGGTTCAAGCAATTCTCCTATCTCAGCCTCCCAAGTAGCTGGGACTACAGACACATGCTGCCACGCCTGGCTAATTTTTTTGTATTTTTAGTAGAGACGGGGTTTTGCCATGTTGCCCAGGCTGAGCTCAGGCAATCTGAGCTCAGGCAATCTGCCCATCTTGGCCTCCCAGAGTGCTAGGATTACAGGCGTGAGCCACCGCACCCAGCTGCAAAATAACTTATATTTATTATGGTATACCTTTTTCTAACATAGGGGCTTTACTTGACCTCACTTAATTTACCTGTAATCTTCACTCCGTTCTTCAGCTGTAGACTACAAATCCCCTCTGGCCAGCCATGATACAAATACAGGTTCTCTGACACATGGAGTATTGGGAAAGATATGAGTTCAAATGCATCTGTCTTGGAAAAACTATTCAAGATGCAGAGTAGAGAAAGTAGTTGACAACACATTTGTTTATTTATTTATTTATCTATTTATTAACATAGTAAAGAATGGTACACAAGGAAAAGAATATGTTTTGGATGATTTTGTCCTAAGAAGTGGGATTACTCAATAAGTTTATTCACATGTGCCCCTTCCCATAACCACCACTTCACCTCCCTTAATCTTGTTTTCTCCATGAATCAGATTGCTGTGACTATCAAAAGAAGTGGGAACTCCTTTGAAGTTTTGACAAAGTAGCTGAAGAGAGAAAAGCAGTCTAATATTCAAAAATAAAAGTAGACCAGGTGCGGTGGCTCACACCTGTGATCCCAGCACTTTGGGAGGCTGAAGCAAGTAGATCCCTTGAGTCCAGGAGTTCAAGACCAGCCTAGGCAACATGGCAAAACCCCAGCCTCTACAGAAAATTAAAAAATTAACTGGGCATGGTGGTGTGTGCCTATAGTCTCAACTACTCGGGAGGCTCAGATGGAAGGATGGCTTGAGCCCAGGAAGTCAAGGCTGTAGTGAGCTGAGATCACACCACTGCTCTCCAGCGTGGGTGACAGAGCAAGACCCTATCTCAAAAAATAATAAAATTAAATTAAACTAAAAAGTGTTGTTTATACCTCCTCGACAACGCCAACTGAGCCTTCTCCAGTTCTATCAACTGGAGGATTATGCTCTCCAACTGCAGTTGAACGAGACTCCTCAAGTGCAACACCAAGGGAACAGCCCACTCTTCTTTTCACAGTTTTGAAAAATAGCACAAGTATGTGTACAGTGAGAGATGTGTGCAGAAGTTGTACACATGAGTGAGCAGTTTCGTGTGTGTGTTTGAAACAGGGTCTCACTCTGGTTGCCCAGGCTGGAGTACAGTGGCACAATCTCAGCTCACCACAGCCTCGACCTCCCAGGTTCGAGCCATCTTCCCACCCCTGCCCCACAAGTAGCTGGAACTACAGGAGCACACCACCACGCCCGGCTAAATTTTGTATTTTTTTGTAGAGATGAGGTCTTGCCATGTTGCCCAGGCTGATCTTGAACTCCAAGACAATGAATTTTTGAGCTTAGTGTAGTTTGATTTGAGTGGTCCGTTAGTTTGTCTTTCAAGCATAATTTAAAGTGGCTATTTAAGTGTTTCAATGATTGGGTTATTTAAATGGGAAACATAATAAAGTCACTTTTATTTGAAATTTCTCTAATAAGAGTTGTTGAGTTAAAAAAATGTCAGTTATTTATGGTTACTTGGGTATCATTCTCATTTTTGGATTAATACATAGGTATAGATAATGTATCTGTATACATGTAACCATACATTGCAAAGGGACTTTCCGACATGATTAGGGTTAAGGACCTTGAGATGAGGAGATTATCTTGGATTACCTAGGCTAGCCCAATTTAATTACATGAGTTCTTTAAAGTAGAAAACAGAAAAAAGTAGGCCAGAGAGAGGCAATGTGAGAAGGACCTGATCTGCCTTGGTTGGCCTTGAAGATGAAGGAAAAGACCACAAATCAAGAAATGTGGGCAGCTTCTAGAAGTTGAAAAGGGGAAGGAAGCAGATTGTTCCCTAGAGCCTTCAGAGAGGCACATAGCCATGTCAGCACCTTGATTTTAGCCTAGTGAGAACTATGTCAAAATTCTGACATACAAAGCTGTAAGATAATATATCTGTGTTGTTTTAAACCACTAGTTTGTGGTAATTCATACTTCAGAAAGAAAATTAATACACCTAGCAATTTCAGTAATGGCATTCCAAATATCTTCAGCTGTAAAATAGGAGGAACAACTGGAAAATATAAAAGATTTTAATGGTCCAAAAGAAGAAATCGTCTGCATCCTTGTCCTCTAAATCAGCCAGTTTTAAATTTCATATTCCCTTCTCTCTATATCTACAGATTCTTGGAAAAGGCAAAAGCTCTAGGGACAGAAAACAGATCAGTGGTTGCCAGAAGCTGGGGGTGAAGGAGAAAGTTTGCAACTACAAAGTGGAATTGTTCCAGGTGATAGAACCATTCTGTATCTTGATTGTGGTGGTAACTACACTGCTGTATATGACTGTCAAAATTCATAGAATTACTTGGGGGTGTAATATCTACAGAAGGAAAAAAATCATTATCATAGCTATCATTAACTGAGCTCTTGCTTTTACCATGCACTGTACTAAGTACTACAACTCTTGTCACATTATATCCTCACATTAACTTCCTTGAATAAACTGAGCCTTTAAAAGTAAAGAAAATTACCCAACATGACTAGTAGAGATGGGCAGAACCAAGACTGGGATCCAAGTTCCTGTGACTCCAAAGCCTATATGTTGACAATGACCATAACTTTGGTTAATCCAGTTTACCCCAGAGCTTTGTGTATTTCCTCTAGCCCTACCATTGCCATAAAGGTAGTAGGACAAGTGGCTCTAGGCCTATCCTGTAGGACAAGCATACATCTTAGATTTTCCAGAACTGTCTTGCTGATTTAAAATATTGTCTCTTTGTTTTCAAAAAGTCACCACAATGTCCTAGAAATTCAAGTGTTTCCTCAAAATGGTAAGTGAATAAACATTGTAATAAAATACACAGAGTCCCTCAAAATCATTTGTCAAATCACATTTCCTTATTTGTGATTCAGATAATATGACCCAGATACCACTATGTCACTTAGTCCCTTAGACATGTCATGGTGATTTGATGTCTATTGTATCCAATAAATTCCACCCTACCTAGGGAGGCTAGTTTATGTAGCATAAAGTGAAGGGTAGGTTGAGCCATAATCCAGTTCATGTGATCAGTAGGGTACCTCAAACTGGATGGCAACTCCAGATACACAGTTTAGGAGCTAGTTCCCCACAAGGACATTTCAGAGCACAGCCATTCAAGATGTATATTTAAAGCCACACAATTGTCACCCTAGAGACTCCCAAACAGCATAGCTGAGTCCTCAAGCTGCCAAGATCTGCTCTCCAATTACAGGTACTTATGCAGGACCTGAGCAATCAAATTCCAGTCTCCTGGGCTGTGCTACTCATCTGTCTTAGTCTGACCCTGAACCAAATCGTGTCCATTACACACTGAGACATAATCGTGATCTGTGTATGTTCACAATACCTTTGCCCTGTTTAATACTACAGGATGAATGCAAACACCTCTAAAATATGAAAGAATTGGTTTGATCAGTACATTACGCAACACCTTCTCAGTCAGTAAATTATTAATTAATAAGTGAAAGCTTTTCCTAATAAAAATTTGATATAAAAATATAATTTCCTATTTAAATCATAGTCCAAGACTCAAATATTGATTTCTTCTCTGGTAATTATAGGCCAAATGTTTAAATTGTAGTCTTATCTGTTAACTAAGTATTTTTTTCCCTCTTCATCAAAAACTACATCCATAGGAACCACCAAACTGAACATTTCTTACTCAGGATTCTCTTAAACATATGTCATTAATTTTTTTGGAGTGCAGTCTTTGTATCTCCTGTTTCCTCTGCCTGGAACACCCTTCCCCCGTCTCCTCGTGGCTTACTCCTTCACTTCCCACCAGACTTGGTTCAAAGATTACCATATTAATGGTCCATCACTGATCACGCAGCATAAAATCACATCCATCATCCTCCCCTTCCTGTACTCTGCGTTCCTCTCTCCTGCTTCATTTGTATCCCTCGCACTTATCTCCATCCGCCATTTGTAAATGTAACTCATTTGTTTTGTTTACTTGATGTCTGCTCTCACTGGAATACAAACTTAAGGAGATCAAAGATTTTTTTTAAAACTCTTTTATTTACTATTATATCGCTAGGGCCTAGAACAGTGCCTGGCACACAGTAGGAGATCACTAAATATGTGCTGGATGAATGTTTAACAGATTGATGCAATTTATTTTATCAGTCACTTAATACAAAATTAATGGCAATTATCATATCCTGTGTCCGATCCCGCCTGGACAATATTCATTTGTTGGCAAATTTGTTATCTGTTGTTGGCAGGTGGCCATTCAGAGCTCAGGAGCTGCAAGGGTTTCAGGGGGAACTAACATTTCTTGGGTGCTCTTGAGCTATGGACAATCACTAAGTATTTCTCTGAAATTCTCAGCACAAACCAAGCAAGTATCAGGTGGAGGCAACATGATGGAAACACCACTGTCCTGGGCTCCAGGACTCTGTATCTCTGTGGTGTCAGCCCAGTCACTTAGCTCTCTGAGCCTCAATTGCCTCAACTGTAAAATGGAGGCCAGTACTTGCCCTCCTTCCCTTATCAGGCTAAAGCGTGGGTGAAATGAGAAATCTTTCCCCACTTCCCTATCACACACTGTTTACCCTACTCTCTGGGTCCTACTCTGTTGCAGAAGTCTGATCAACTCACCAGAGCTAATGGGTATTAATGGGTTAATGTACGTGGATTTTAAAAAACTTATTGGAGATTTTAGGGAGCTCTTGAACTTAGTCTGAAAGAACAATTTCAGATAAACCATGAAGGTAAGAATTTCAGCCAGAGTATGGAGCAGAGTATGGAGGTGGCAGTTCATTGTTTAGGGGGTGATGTTCCTTTCGGCATGCACTAAATAGGACTTCAGACTGATCCAGGGAAAAATAGCTACAGGCTCTGGAGAATTATTGGTTGGATTTTGCAATTCAGGAAATGTCCTGAGTACCTGCTATGTACCTGGTACTCGGTGAACTGGTGGCTCCAGCCAGTTACCTTACATCAGCTACATGTGCATGTTCTCTGATGTGCCACTTCCATCATTGTCTTGCTACAAAGTAGCAAAACACAAGGCACCTAGGAGAGGAACCCCTCCACCCCTCCTCAACAAACCCTCAGTGTTGTCTCTAGATCAGGGATGTGCAATCTTTTGACTTCCCTGGGCCACATTAGAAGAAGAAGAATGGTCTTGGCCCACACATAAAATACACTAACACTAATGATAGCTGATGAGCTAAAAAAAAAAAAAAAAAAAAAAAAAAAGGCAAAAAAATTTGATAATGTTTTAAGAAAGTTTAGAAATTTGTGCTGGGCTGCATTCAAAGCCATCCTGGGCTGCATGCAGCCACACAAGCTTGTTCTAGATTGATAGCCATCCTGTCTCCAACCCCAAGGAACACTACTACTGTCCTTAAACATCTGAAAATACTTAGGTTAAAATTTACCTACTAGCTTCCGCATTCCTGTCCTTTGTGTCATACCAGATTCCCCTTTCTTTTTGGCTATTTTTCTCCTTCCCTCGTGTTTATATCTAGGTTGGCAGTTGACTTATACTGGGAGGAGTATGGTGTGGCGGTGGTGGGTGCAGTTAAACTCATTATACATTGTCAAACCGCATGTCTGTTAAAATCTCATAGAATCAGCTAGGCATAGTGGCACATACCTGTAGTCCTAGTTATTTGGGAGGCTGAGGCAGGAGGATCGTTTGAGCCCAGGAGTTCAAGGCTGTAGTGTGCTGTGATGGAGCCTGTGAATAGCCACTGCACTCCAGCCTGGGCAACATAGAAAGACCCTGCCTCTTTAAAAAATAAAAAAAAAAAAACCACTCATAGACTGTGTGTGGTGTTTGGGTTTGGGGCTGGGCTTATTGCATTCTTGGCCAGTTCAGTCTGTGCTTCATAAGGAACATATCTGATGTGGGTCTGTGATGTGCATCTTTGTCCTTTATTACTCTTTCATAGAATAGTTAGGGCCAAAGTCTTCTAAGACTTCCCCTGAGAGAAAGGTTTAGGGGAAAAAATGTATTATCTCCTCTCTGGGCCTTTAAGACTTTGAGTATGGGGAAAAAGAATTTCTTTAAAAAAAAATTTTTGAACCTCATCCTCCATCCAGACTTTCTGACTAGTACCAACAAAGTGTAATCTTGATACACAGAGTCTCAAAACCCAAGATTTTCATTCTTTCAACAAAAATTAATTGAAGTCTTCCTATGCACCTGAAGATAAAAGAGTGACTAAGACAGACATGGTACCTGCCCTCCAGGAACTTTCAGTGCAGGAGTCTGGCAATAAATAAAGAAAACAAACAAACAAACCTAAATTATGTTAAGTGCTGAGAAGGGGAAACGCATGGGGCAGTGAAAAATAAATACAGGAGGAGCTCATTTAAAGTTGGGGACAAGGAACAAGAAAAGGCCTCAGGGGAAGAGTAGGTGGAGTCACCTAGGTGAAGGGAACAGGTGTTAAGCTTCAGACTTAGAGTCTTGTTATGAAGGGCTCTAGGATGGGAGTGGGGGCCAGTGAGACTGAAGCCCTGGAAGTGGGGCAGAGGGGTAGAGTCCTGGCTGGACAGGGAGAGGTGGGATCAGGCAAGGATGTAGGCAGACTCCCCAAAGTTCCTCCCAAGCCAACTGATGTCCCCCCAGCACCTTTAGGGGATGGAGAGTATGGCGGGACACCGAGCTCTGCCCCAACCTGGTTTCTTTTGGGCAATGTTGATCTTTTCCCTGCAAATGAAGTTCCCATGTTGACTTATTAATTTGGTAAGGACAAAGAAGGAGTGCAGAATGATGGGAAATGCGCAAGAGGCATTTTTGATGTATAAAGTTGAAGCATCACTTCAATTCCAGTCAAAACCAATTTAAACCTGTTTAGACAAAACAAACCAACAAAAAACCCTGCTGGCTCCAGGGAACTAGTGATCTGCCCTGTTGCCACTACCCATTAACTGAATTTCCCCCTTTCTGCACCCACAGGTTCTTTCCACACTCTCAACAAATATCTTTTTTTTTTTCCTCCTCACTAACTCTATCTTATCTCTAAATGCCGTGTCCCACATGTACCCTACCACTTAAAGTATAATAATAATAAATAAATTAAAAAAAAAAAAAAAGTTGGTGGGCCCTGCTGAGGTCAGCCCTGAATACATGAAAATCCTTATTCCCCTTCTAGCTGACCTAGCTGAAGGATATCACCAGGTGAGAAGCAGAGGCCAAATTTAAGAAAGAGGAGATGCTCCCCTAGCTAAATCCTTCAGAGACCACCTGGGTGGCAGAAATGTAGGAGCGACTGCATAATGGCTCCACCATTGCCCACATCATAATTTGAGCTTGGTAAGTGTTAACAATCCTTCTCCCTGAAGTTTCTCTCCAGAAAATATTTGTCAGGTTGCCTCACATGCCTTAGGCTGCTCAGGCTTCCACACAGTATATGGAAGAAGCAGATACTTCATAAGAACATTTATCAGTAGTTCCAAGCCAACTGACACGTGACCTTGACAGCAGTTCATGACAGATAACCTAGCATACAGCAAACACTTAAAAAGATAGCCACATCCTGATAACGTCAACATGATCAACACATTGCTGCATTTATGACTAACTCAATATCTCCCGCACATTGGGAAAAGAGTTCATCTGTTGCCAACGGGCAAAAGACTTTCTCCACAGTCCACCTGGTATTTGGGCTTCCTCCTGAGCTATTGAAAAGAATAACAACTGTTTTTTGACTGCTTATCATGAGGCAGAGCCTGGGCTAACCATTTATTGAGTTTACTCATCTCTGTAGTCTCCACAGCAGTGTACGAGGTAGGTACTAGAGATGGGGAAAAATCTCTGTTTTAGAGATGGGGAAAAGTAGACAAGAAGGCGGTATGAAATTTGGACAATTTATACCCCTAATAAGTGGTAGAGGTGGGAATCCAACTCAGGTAGTTTGACTCCAGATACCCCTTTAAACTATTTAGGATTGTCTATATTTGCTGGCACCACAGGGGACCTGTCAGGTATCATGGTTTCTTATAGTCCCCTGATCAGGGTAAAATTATAGCTAAACTGGAGAATAAGTTCTAGTGTTCTTTAGCATTGTAGAGTGATTATCATTAATAATTTATTCTATATTTTCAAATAGATAGAAGATACAATTTTGTACATTCCCAGTTCAAAAAAATGATAAAGGTGAGAGGCGACGGATATGCTAATTACCCTGATTTGATCATTACACGTTGTATACATATATGGAACTATTGCGCTGTATCCCGTAAGTATGTACAATTATTATGTGTCAATCACATTTTTTGGAAAAGAAAGTAAACGGAAACCACTGGAGACCAGATGTGATCTGGAGGCCAGGGGATGTGGAGAGAGTGGTTTCTGTGCTCCCCTCATTGTGGGAGTAAAATCGCCATGCACACTTCTCCATACTCATTCATGGATGTGTCTCTTTAGGATTTATTATACCTGCCCAGGTTTTGGATGAAAAGATTGTGCTAAATATGAAAATAAGAAGGACTTTTTAAAAAAATCAGACAGTTTGGTTTCACATAGCTAATGAATTGTGTGAAAAGGAAGTGTGTGTGTGTGCACGCGTGCACACTGTAAAGGTGTTTACTTCCATTAGTGAGTATGGAACAAAAGCATAGGCTGCCAACAAACTTCCCAGTGAGCTGTGATCATGCCACTGCACTCCAGCCTAGGCAACAGGGGTAGATCCCATCTCAAAAAAAAAATTAGTAAGAAGAGGGTCACAAATATTTGCTTCACTCTTTTACTCCATATTCTGCTCTCTATAAAATCACACACAAAGGGATGAACATTGCAGTGATTTTCTAGTTACTGAGTTTTACCAGTATTGACTTTAATTTCTGTCTTCTTAGATCTCTCAGCTGGGTTATTGTGTTATTCAACATTCCACGCATATACCAAGTTTACTGTCTGAAAAGTCTTGAGCTTTTGAAGCTGCTGCAAAGTTAACTAGGAACTTATCAGACCATTTGTAATTACTCTTAAGATTGCTTTAGAAAAAAGCAACCTATTATATAACCCTTCTCCTGTTTGTGCTCTGGTTGGCCCAGAGCTAAGTGAGACCGCAACACAGATGGGGGTCAGAATAGCCTGTTCCAAGTGGGCTCAGACGTACCTGATGAGGAAAGAAGAGTTAAAGAACAATCATTCTTCTACCATCAGCTCCATCTGGGGCATGTGAGAAATTGAGAAAAGAGAAGGGGATTCACAATTTATGGGCACCTTCCATAGTCCAGGCACTGTGCTAGGAGCTTTCACAAATATTTTACAGTCTAATTGTTTCCATTTTATAGTTGATAGCTAACATTATCAGGCACAATGTGCTATGTGATTTACAAGTATTAATTCATTTAAGAGTCACAACTGCATAAAGCAGATTCTATTTATTATCCCCTCTTTAATACATGAAGAAACTGGGTCATAGAGAGGTTAAGAATAATTTGTCCAAGGTCATGCAGCTGGTATGTGGCAGAATCAAGATTTAAGCCCAACTCCATAAACACTGACCTCTACCTCTGCACCATACAACCTCTCAGGAGGAGGAAAATGAGACTCAGAGACGTTATCTGGTCCAAGGTCACACAACTAGAGTGCACAGAGCCAGGGCTCAGAGCCTTGCTTTGTCTGACATCAAAATTCTTGCTTTCAACCAGGTGCAGTAGCTCACACCTATAATCCCAGCACTTTGAGAGACCAAGGCAGGAGAATTGCTTGAGCCCAGGAGTTTGAGATCAGTCTGTGCAACAGAGGGAGATATTGTCTCTACAAAAAAATTTTAAAAATTAGCTGGGAGTTGTGGTGTGCAGCTGTGTGTGGTCCCATCTACTCAGGAGGCTGAGGCGGGAAGATTGCTTGAGCTGGAGAGCTCAAGGTTACAGTGAGCTGTGATCATGCCATTGCACTCCAGCCTAGGCAACAGGGGTAGATCCTGTCTCAAAAAAAAAAAAATAGTCTTGCTTCCCACTGTACTTCACTACTGCCTTCCTCTTGCAGTGGCTAAACTATTTCATCCTACCCTTTAGGAACAAATTCAGATAAATCTTTTCCTTTTCTGATTCCCTGTTTTCTCCTCTCTCCTTAATTCTCCCGTTCATTCTTTCCTGTCTCCATTTCTCTTCCTTTTCTCCTATCTTCTTTCTTTTCCTTGTTTCACTTCCTTCTTTTTCCCTCCCTTGCTCATGTCTCAAGTTGGCCAGTGACACCCAGAGTGGGCAATGAGGGCTGAAAAGGTTAATGAGTTCTGGCACTCGTTAATTTAAGCAGAGTAACTGCCAATCTTGCCGGAAGCCCGTTAACAACTGAAACAGTGAATGCTTATCTCAACAAACACTGACATGATGAATTGGTCCAATTGTTGTGACAGGAGCATTTCGATTTTCATTATGGTCAGCCTATTGACCAATTAGATAGGATCATTAAGTGCTCACTGGATTAATTGTTTAATAATTTGATCAAGGGTTTGGTTATTGACGTAAATGTTCAGGTTCACCAAATTACATAACCTTACCCTTAGCTGGGTCCTAGAGAGGCCAGCAGGCACAAAAGTATAGCCTGCCAAGAAACTTCCCAGTTTATTGACCTGGGGACAATATGGGTTTATAAGAGACCCCCCATTTTTTCAAATAAAGGGATTAAGTCATCAATGTTGTTGGGCATGGTGGCTCCTGCCTGTAATCCCAGTGCTTTGGGAGGTCGAGATGGGAGGATTGCTTGAGGCCATGAGTTGAGACCAGCCTGAGCAACACAGTGAGAGCCCATCTGTACGAAATAAAAAAAATTTAAAAATTAGCTGGGCATGGTGGTGCACGCTCGTAGTCCCAGGAACTCTGGAGGCTGAGGTGGGAGGATCACTGGAGCCCAGGAGTTTGAGGCTGCAGTGACCCATGATTACACCACTTCACTCCAGGTTGGGTGACAGAGCGAGAACATGTCTCCAAAAACAACAACAACAAAAAGTCATCAATATCTCAACAACTCCTGAACATTCATTCATGTGTACAATTCTTTTGGTACATGATACCATCTATACATTTTCTATTCAAGTTCTAGTGCTGTCCGGGACTCTGACCCAGATCTTTTTCTTTTATGTGTCTGCCTATTCATTCCCTTTTCTCTTGCTGATGACTAGACTCTCAGCTGATGTTTCTAACAATCTTTCTGAAGCCTCCACTTGGCTATCCCTCAGGCATCCTAAATTCAACCAGCGTTCCTCGACCTTTCCCCATATAATTCTGTTAATGGTATTTTTCAGCCCCATAAGCTAAACTCTTTGATTCGTCCTTGAGTTCTCCTTCTCCTACACCCCATATTCAGTAGGTCTCCAAGTTCTGTTAATTTATACCATAGAGATGACTTCCAATACCTTCATTTCTCTATCCCTACTATGACTGCCTTAGTCTCTCATCTCTTATGAGATGATTGCCGCAGGCTTAAAACGAGTATCTGGGATAGAATATGTGTTTGCTTCCTTATTTGTTTTCCTTCACAGTCTCTAAGTTACTTAAAGGCAAGACCTATGTCTTATTTATCTTATTTATCTAATTCCTAGCAGAATGGAGATGCGCTCACCTCACTTTAGTCCACTATTTATATTGCTGCAGAGCTTCGCTTTCCACAAATCAGTCATCCCTTTATTTCCATCAGTTTCCTATTACTTACAGAAGAAAGGTTAACCACATTGCCATGGCATACAAGGCCCTTCACAGTGTGGTCACAACTTAATTATCTCCCTCCTTATTTCCCACCATTCTTCTCGGATATGGTTTGGATCTGTGTCTCCACCCAAATTTCAGGTCCAATTGTAAACCCTAGTGTTGGAGGTGGAGCATGGTGGGAGGTAATTGGATCATGTGGGTGGATCCTTCATGAATGGCTTAGCACCATCCTCTTTGTTCTGTTCTTGTGACAGAGTTCTAGCGAGATCTGGTTGTTTAAAAGTGTGCTGCATTTCCCCCGTCGCTCTCGCTCTTGCTCCCACTCCTGCCATGTCAGATGCCTTCTCCCCTTTGCCTTCTGTCATGATTGTAAGTTTCCTGAGGCCTCCACAGAAGCCAAGCAGATGCCGGCATCATACTTCCTGTATAGCCTGCAGAACCATGAGCCAATTTAACCTTTCTTTCTTTCTTTCCTTTCTTTCTTTCTTTCTTTCTTTCCTTCTTTTTCTTTCTTTCTTTCTTTCTTTCTTTCTTTCTTTCTTTCTTTCTTTCTTTTTAAATAAATTACCCAGTCTCAGGTATTTCTCTATAGCAATGTGAAAACAGCCTAATACTTTATCTTCCTAACTCTCCAACTGAAGCCATATGTTCCATTTCTCTGAAGAGGCCATGCTCTATGTGTCCCCATGACTTTACACATGCTGCGGCACCTGCCAGGAATCACCTCCTTGTGCACTGACCCCAACACTGCCTGGAAAATGATGGCTTACCTTTTGAAAACCAGCCCAGTGTCTTTGCCTCTGGGGCTCCTCACAGACACCTTCCAGATAGTTCCTTCCTCTGCAACCATCCACCACCTTGATTCTTATCTCCATATTTAATGTTGTTCTGGAAGGATTTATTTACTTGCATCACTGTCTGCATTCAATTCCTACGGCTGCTGTAATAAATTACTGGAGTCTGGGTGAGTTAAAAGAACAGGAACTTATTCTCTTGCAGTCCTGGAGGCCAGAAGTCTGAAATCAATATTAGTGTGTTAAAATCAAGGTATCAACAGGGCCATACTCCCTCCAGAGTCCAGAAACTCAAGGGTAGAAATAGTTCCTTGTCTCTTTTAGCCTTTGGTGGCTGCTGGCATTCCTTGACTTGTGGCTGCATCAGTCTAATCTCCGTCTCCATCTTCACATGATCTTCTCTCTCTCTCTTTCTCTTTCTCTCTCTCTCTCTCTCTCTCTCGTGTGTGTGTGTGTGTGTGTGTGTGTGTGTGTGTAAAATCTCCTTCCCTCTCCTTCTTATAAGGATTGGCATTTAGGGCCCACCTGGATAATCAGGGATAATCTCTTCATCTCAAGATCTTCAATCATATCTGCAAAGACCCATTTTCCATATATGGTAACATTTACAGGTTCTAGGGAGGATTAGGGTCTGATATTTTGCCCACCATTCAGGCCACTACACTGTCCCAATAAACTGGGACCTCCTAAAGGGCAGGGACAGGGTTCTGCACATAATTTTATTCCCAGCATTTAGGACTAACAGGGATTCAACAAATGTTTAATGAAGAGTTGGAGAACAAATAAACTAAACACTCTTATTTTGCAGGTATTGACTATGAATTTGTTCAATAGTCATTTATTGATCATTTTTTAATGTACCAGACACTGTCCTAGGCATAGAACATACAGTAACAACATAAAACACACACAGCTCTGCCTTCAGGGAGCCTACATTCTAGTGGGGAAACCAGACATTTAAAAGGAGCACACACAAACAAATATATAAGTATATGATATAATAAGGGTTAGGAAATAAAAGTGCAAAGATCAATGAGAGAGAATAAAGGTATGGAAGTCAGCAAAAGCCTCTTCATGGAAGTAACTTTGTAAGCCAAGAGCTAAAGCATGCATTATTGCTAAGTGAAGAGTGGAAAGAAGTACATATTCCAGGCAGAGATCATTACTCCAGGCTGTAAGGCAATAAAGAGCTTGGTGAATCCAAGAAACAGAAAGAAGTCTGGAGAGGCTGGAGTATAATTTTTCTAAACTAGAAATGAAGAAGTGCTGTCGGGGCAAATCATGCAGCCTTGGGATTATTACAGATTTTGAATTTTATTCTGGAAACATTCAGGATTTAAGACCAGTGAGTGATATGACATTATGAGATTTTAATTTTACATTATATATCTGGCTGCTCATTTGAGTACTAATTGGAATGGTAAAGACAGGAAAGGGGAGACCTAGTGGAAGGTCAATACAGGAGTCCAGATAACAGTTGATGGAGACTTGGACTGGAGTGGTAGCATTTAATATAGGGAAAAGTGCACATATGAGATATATCTGGGAAGTAGAATGGATAGGTTCCACATGCTAAATCAGAAATGCCTTTAAAAATATATTAAGTTCACATGTCCATCTGGTCTGGTCTGGGTAGAGAAAGTGCAAAAGTCAGTGGAGTAGATACCTATAGTTATTTGATTTTTGACAAGAGTATCAAGGCCATCCAATGGGGAAAGAATAGTATTTTCAACAAATGGTGCTGGGACAACTAGATATCCACAGGCAAGAGAATGAAGCTGGACCCCTACCTTACATCATATACAAACATTTACTGAAAATGTGTCAACTATCTGAAATTGAAGAGATAAAACCATAAAACTCTTGGGAGAAAACATAAGGGTAAATCTTTATAACCTTGGATTTGGCAATGGATTCTTAAAAATAGAAGGCATAAACAGCAAAAAATTTAGATAAGTTGGACTTCGTCAAGATTAAAAACTTCTGTGTATCAAAGGATACCATTAATAAGTTAAAAGGGAACCCACACAATGGGAGAAAGCTTATCTGGTAAGGACTTAGTATACAAAATATATAAAGAACTATTATAATTCAATAACAAAAGGCAACTCAGTTTTTTAAAAAAGGATAAATGACTTGAATAGATATTTCTCCAAAGAGGATATACAAATGGCCAAAAAAGCATATGAAAAGAAAAGATTAACAACATCATTAGTCATTAGGGAAAGGTAAATCAAAACCACAATGACATAACACTTCATACCCACTAGAATGGCTGTAATTTAAAAAATGGAAAATAACAGGTGCTGATGAGGATATGGAGAAATTACAATTCTTGTGCATTGTAAAATTGTCCAGCTACTATACAATGTAAATGGTCCAGCTACTATACAAAACAATTTGGCAGTTCCTGAAAAGGCTAAACATAGAATTACCATATAACCCTGTATGATTCAAGGTGACGCATTACCCATGGTTAAATTCTATCCAATGAGAAGGAGGAAAATGGTGAAAAGAGGGCAATCATGGATCTAGCTAAAAATTCTACTGGAAGCAATAGAAGTCCCTACCTTGGTTCTCATGAGGAAAATCTAACCTGGTGGTGGAGATTACTGAGAATAGCAGAGCCAAGACATTTCTCAAAGAAATGAAGCCAGACCAAGCCTTCCCTGAAGCCCACCTCTGAACTTTTCAGTTGCCTGAGACTTAACACTTTCTTTATTTTTTATTTTATTTTATTTTATTTTATTTTATTTTATTTTTTTTGAGACGGAGTCTCGCTCTGTCACCCAGGCTGGAGTGCAGTGGCCGGATCTCAGCTCACTGCAAGCTCCGCCTCCCGGGTTCACGCCATTCTCCTGCCTCAGCCTCCCAAGTAGCTGGGACTACAGGCGCCCGCCACCTCGCCCGGCTAGTTTTTTTGTATTTTTTAGTAGAGACGGGGTTTCACCGTGTTAGCCAGGATGGTCTCGATCTCCTGACCTCGTGATCCGCCCGACTCGGCCTCCCAAAGTGCTGGGATTACAGGCTTGAGCCACCGCGCCCGGCCCACTTTCTTTATTTTTAAACCTATTTGAGCCGGGTGTGGTGGCTCACGCCTGCAATCCCAGGACTTTGGGAGGACGAGGTGGGTGGATCACCTGAGGTTGGGAGTTCGAGACCAGCCTGACCAACATGGAGAAACCCCATCTCTACTAAAAATACAAAATTAGCTGGGCGTGGTGGGACATGCCTGTAATCCCAGCTACTCAGGAGGCTGAGGCAGGAGAATCACTTGAACCCGAGAGGTGGAGGCTGCGGTGAGCCAAGATCATGCCACTGTACTCCAGCCTGGGCAACAAGAGTGAAACTCTGTCTCAAAAAAACACAAACAAACAAACAAAAAAATCTATTTGATTTGCAGTTTCAGTTATTTGCAACTGAAACTATCTGCTTCAGTAACTGTGTAGTACTTTTCAATCAAAACATCTTACAGGGTCTTACCAGTTTATATGCAGTACAGGGACAACATCATAAATTATTTAAACTCGGAACCACCCAGAACATTTTGGGGGAAGAAACAGTCACTGTGTACTTTTAATATTGATTCACACTCCTCATTAGCTAAAAATTCAACCATAATTTTTTTTGCGAAGTCTTGAATACCATGGATTAATGAGTCCAACTTCTTTACTGTACAAGTTGTAAGGCTACAATAGAAGGTAGTATAATTCAACACAAAACTAAGAATATCTTATTGGGGCTAATATGGGGTCTTCATGACTCATGGACTCTGGCTCCTTCCATCTTGTTCTATATCCCCTTAGAGTGGTTACGTGTGTGCATATGATCTCAAATAGCTCACCACCACATCTGAAGTCTCGTCAGCAGGAAAAGTGAAAGGAAGGTCATTCCAAGGCCCTCTGAGGAGTATGTATAAATTTTTATGGAGAGAAATCATCTATCAATAATCCTTTAGGTTTTACCAAAAAAAAGAACATAAATAAGGGTTATCATTTACATAATTTATTTGAAATTTTAAAACAACGTTTTATTCCCAAAGCAGTAAAATAAAACAAAACACCAAATTATCATAGGATTTAGGAAAATGTTGAGGTAAAGGTACATTTTAGGTCATCAATCGATGTTGAATGAATGGATGATAAAAGACCGATCACAGCAAACTTGCTAAGAAAATTGCATCAAAAGAGATGCTTATTTCTGATACGTAAACCAGAGATCTTGAGTTGGTACCCCCAAACTCACAATAGATATGAGAATGTTCAATTCATATTTTCTGCTGTCAAAAATTTTACTCTTACAGTCTTAGAGAAAAAGTGTCTAAAAACTTGAATATAAGGAAATGAGTTTTTTCAAACAAACAGGAAAGACAAAAGGGAATATTTGCCATCAGGAAAGGGTTACCAAAGTGGTCTTAGCCTTCACTGCCGAGCCCGGTATCGCTTAGCATCTTAATAATATGCTCTGGAAGACGCACTGTATAGTCAGACCTTTGTATGTGACAACGTAGTATTGGAAAATGAAAGGACAAGCCAATAGGACTGACCCTGTTTTGAAGACTTTTAAGGGCTCTATAAATATGCAAAGAGGTGGAATATGAAATTTGGAGTTGAATACTAATTCAAGTAAAATGTATAAGAGAATGAATTTTTGAGCTTACAGTTGTGTGTCTAGAAAGGGATATAGAATTCACAACGGTCTGTCCTCTGACTTTGTCTGCCTTTCCTTGCTGGATTACATTGGATCAGCAGGGTGTCAAAGTAAAATATTTTTAATATTACAGAACAAAAGAGAAAAGCCATTGGGAATTCTGTTTTCTATTTTTTAAAACAGGGCAATGTAGTACTGACTGCAAATACATCAAAGTCAATTATTAATTAGTATTAATTAATATGGTCAAGAAAAATTTCTTTTCAATAAAGGAAGTTATTTTTCCTTCCTCTTCATACCCTACTGTCCATAATGTATGTGTTCCTCCCTCTCTGTTTTTTTGTTTGTTTGTTTGTTTTGTTTTGTTTGAGACGGAGTCTCACTCTGTCGCCCAGGCCTTAGTGCAGTGGTGTGATGTCAGCTCACTGCAACTTCCGCCTTCCAGGTTCAAGCAATTTTCCTGCCTCAGCCTCCTGAGTAGCTGGGACTAGGAGCACCCGCCGCCAAGCCCGGCTAATTTTTGTATTTTTTAGTAGAGACAGGGTTTCACCATATTGGCCCAGCTGGTCTCGATCTCCTGACCTCGTGATCGCCCACCTCGGCCTCCCAAGGTGCTGGGATTACAGGCGTAAGCCACTGCACCTGGCCTCTCTCTGTTTTTAAAATTTTGATTACCCGACAAATAATACATTAAAGTTGGCAACATTTGCATGTTCAATCTCTTCATAATGAATTAAACAGACTTTCAATGATTATAAATAGTAACACTAGGACAAGAAGTACTTAAACTTACAGTGGGTTGCATTAATCAAAGAGGTATAATAATTAATATATACTATTATAATTATAAATAATTAATAAATTAAAATATTGTGATTTTCTCATAGGAACAATACTGCAATAACAGGGTTATATTTGTAACCAAATATCTGATGCCATACATTTTTTAAATGACCGCATTATCATATTTAATCAATTCTAAATTATATGCCACACAGTAATACACTTTTTAATGTGTATGTAAACCAATGACCAATTCAGTTCCATAACCAAGTGCAAGAATTATATTTATTTAAGGGAGCCTATGGAGAATTTTGGTGGCAGGAGCAGTGCTGATCTGTAAGAACGGTTGATCATCCCAAGAAATACTGTATCTGGGACTCAGAAAGCGGAGCAGTTCCTAGGAAATGATCTACATACAGAAGAAACCGGGGCCCTGAAGGTTCAAGACCAATGGAGGCAAGGTAGGCCCCAGTCCATTCTTACACACTTCAGTTGGGAGAACCTGAGGGTGGTCTATGAGCAGAGAGGAGAGAGTCTGAGGACTTAAATATTGAATGCCTAGCAGGGCCAGGTAGTATCTCCTTTTACCCAAGCTTTGGTTGGCCCTGGGGATCTCCTACACAAAGCTTATCTGTTTTGCTCATTTTAGATGTTCTTTGTTTCTAGTTCCTCTGTTCAGCAATAGGAATAGTAGCATTTAATCTGTCCTGTGAGCACATCTAGAGAATGGCATTTTTGCCTCACATTTACCAAAACCTTAAAAAAAAAAAAAGATCAGTGCTATTGAAACAGGTACAAAAGGTGAACAATTACAGTTTTTCTTCTCATCTAAGCCTACTAACACTACCAAAATTTCTATCTTAAATAATTCTTGGTTAGCTTTTTTGTTAACAAGTAAAATTGGCATGATAGAAGGGAACTTTCCATTTTACCCTGAAAAAAAGATTTTTTTTTTTTTTACAATGATCTTATGTAACTTTTGCACCAAAAAAAAAAAAAGTTTTCTATTTTAAAAATGAGCATGGGAAAGACTGTAAAGAAATGGATTGACTTGAATCAAATTAAGGAAAAGTGGAAAATAAAATAAAATAGATACGGTAAAGCTGATTGATGCAAGATCTTGGGTATTGAGTACAGCAGTTGAGGCTTCCCCTGCTTACTGGTTACTTTCTACTCAAATTAGAGCAAAAAGAGTTTACAAAAGGATCTCAAGGACGAAAGTTAAGAGGTTTGACTGTGGGGAAAACTTGTTCCAGGGGTAGCCCCTAACTCTGCTAGTCCAGATCCATGGTAACAGCAACAACCATCTCTTCTCCTTCAGAAGAAATTCTCCAAGAGCCTCATCATCTCACCAGCTGTCATGATGCCAATCTTGTCGATCTGTGATTCCAGAGTAGGGCCATAGCACAAAAGGGAGTTAACAAAGGAATTCAATGATGAAAACAGCATTTCAGAAAATTAACTTGATAGCAGCATGTAGTATGAACTAGAGGATATAGTATTAATAGGAAAAAACCCTAGAGGGAAAGTAGAAAATAGTGTTTATTGGGCACACACTCTATGCCACAAATTTGATTTTCTTACATAATTTAATCCTAAAATAACCTCTCTTCACTCTGTAGAAGTTATTATTCCTATTTTACATATGAGCAAATTAAAGGGTGATTAAATGGCTTACCCATGTTCTCACTGCAAATAAGTTCAGAATCAGGGCAGAGGCAGCCTTAATGGAGATGGAAGGATGAAGGTAAGAGATGCTGTGGAGGAGGAAGGGGATTTGGTGACTCCACAAGAAAGTTGAAAATGAAAGAGGAATCAAGGCTGATTTCAAACTCCTAAGCCATGGTGTTAAAAGAGTAATGCGAATGAAATTGGGCAAACCAGGAGATAAATTTGTAGGAAAGAAAGGAGTGGGGTTTTTTTAAATGTTAACAATAAAACTGTAAGTACTTTTTTAAAATTCAGCAATACAATATGATATATATTGAAAAGTAAAAATCTTCTTCCTTTTCCCATTCCCACTCCCAAATCTTAGTGACTATTTACTGCTTCTTGTGTATCCTTCCTTAAAAGTTACTTTTACACAAATAATGATCATACACTACCATTAATAGTGTATTTTTAAACTGGAGCTTTCCAGGTATGCCTCATTCTTTTTAAAAGCTGCATAGTTTTTCACTGTACTCACTTATCCTTAACCAATTCGGTACTCACTTATACTTAACCAATTCTGTATTGATAAGTATTTTGGCTGTGTTTAGTAAGATTGTTTATGGTGTTGTTTTTGCTACTATTACTGCTTGCAACTACAAAATATTGCTGCAATGCAAATTCTTGTATGAAATTTTTTTCTTTTTTTAATTTTAATTTTTATTTTTGAGATGGTCCCTGCTTATGTTGCCAGGTTGGAGTGCAGTGGCTATTCAGTCACAATTATAGTGCCCTACAGCCTCAAACTCCCGGGTTCCAGCAATCCTCCCTTCTCAGCTTCCTGAGTACTGGGACTTCATGTATGTGCTTCATTTTTAACTGACATATAGCAATTTTACATATTGGTGGGTTACATAATAATAATGTAAAGTGGTCAGATCAGGGTAATTAATATATCTATCATCTTGAACATTTATCATTTCTTTGTGTTGGGAACATTCAATATCCTCCTTCTAGTTGTTTGAAACTATATATTATTGTTAACTCTAGTCATTCTACAGTGGTATAGAACACAAGAACTTATTTATTCTATCTAGCTGTAATTTTGTATCCTTTAGCAAATCTCTCCCTACACCCCTCTTCCTTCTACCTTTCACAGCCTCTAGTATCTCCTGTTCTACTTTTTACTTCTATGAGATCAACTGTTTTTTGACTTCTACATATGAGTGAGAACATGCAGTGTTTTCCTTTCTGTTCCTGCCTTATTTCACTTAACATAATGACCCCTAGTCCCATCCATGTTCTTGCAAATGACAGGATTTCTTTTTATGGCTGAAAAATATTCAACTGTTTATGTAAACATTTTCTTTATGGCTCTTTATGGTTCATTCATCTGTTTTAGGCCACCTATGTTGATTTCATATCTTGGCTGTTCTGAACAGTGTTGCAACAAACTTGGGGGTGCAGATGGCTCTTTGATATACTGGTTTCCTTTCCTTTAAATAAACGCCCAATAGTGGGACTGCTGGATCGTTAGGTAGTTCTCTTTGTAGTTTTTTCCAGAAGCTCCATACCGTTCTCCATAGTGGCTGTACTAATTTACGTTCCCATCAACAATGTATGTGTTCTCATTTCTCTGCAACCTCACCAGGATTTATTTTTTGTCTTTTTGATAATGGTCATCCTAAATGGAGTGAGATTATACTTCACTGTGGTTTTGATTCTGATGATTAGTGATATTGAGCATTTTTTCATATATTTGTTGGCCATTTATATGTCTTCTTTTGAGAAATGTCCATTCAGATCATTTGACCATTTAAAAATCAGAATGTTTGGGTTTTTTGCTGTTGAGAAGTTTGAGCTCCTTGTATATTTGGGATATTAAACCCATGTTTGATGAATAGTTTGCAAATATTTTCTCTCATTCTGTTGGTTGTCTTTTTACTCTGTTGATTATTTCCTTTGCTGTGCAGATGCTTTTTAGTTTTATATAATCCATTTGTTTATTTTTGCTTTTGTTGCCTGTGCTTTTGAGGTCTTATTCATAAAATCTTTTCCCAAACCAATATCCTCAGGCATGTCCCCTGTATTTTCTCCTAGTATTTTTTATGGCTTTGGGTCTTACGTTTAGGTATTTGATCCCTTTTTAGTTGATTTTTGTATATGATGAGAGATGTGGGCCTGGTTTCATTCTTCTGCATATGAATATCCAGTTTTCCTAGCATCATTTATTGAAGAGACTGTCCTTTCCTCCAATGAGTGTTCTTGGTGCCTTTATCAAAAATCAGTTGGCTGTATGGATTCACTTATAGGTTCTCTACTCTGTTCCATGGGACTATGTGTCTGTTTTTATGCCAGTACCATGCTGTTTTGGTTACTATAGGTTTGTAGTATATTTTGAAGTCTAGTAGTGTGATGCCCTCAGATTTGCTCTTTTTTTCCTCAGGGTTTCTTTGGCTGTTTGGGATCTTTTGGGATTCTATACAAATTTTAAGATTTTTTTTTCTATTTCTGTGAAGAATGTCATTGATATTTTCATCAGGATTGCACTGAATCTGTCAATTTATTTGGGTAGTATTGTATGCAATTTTAAAACATATTTATGAACATGTATTTCTCTCTCTCTTTTTTTTTTTTTTTTTTTTTTTTTGAGACAAAATCTCATTCGCGCTGTCCCCTGGGCTGGAGTGCAATGGTGTGATCTCGGTTTACTGCAACCTCCACCTCACGGGTTCACATGATTCTCCTGCCTCAGTCTCCCAAATAGCTGGGATTACAGATGCACACCACCACACCCGGCTAATTTTTTGTATTTTTAGTAGAGACAGGGTTTCACTATATTGACCAGACTGGTCTTGAACTCCTGATCTCGTGATCTGCCCTCCTCAGTTTCCCAAAGTACTGGGATTACAGGCAGGAGCCACTGTGCCCAGCCTATGAACATGTATTTCTAAGAGAAATTCATTGAAATGGCAGAGCTGGCTGGGTGCAGTGGTTCATGCCTGTAATCCCAGCACTTTGGGAGGCCGAGGTGGGCGGATCCCCAAGGTCAGGAGTTCGAGACTAGCAGCATGGCCAACATAGTGAAACCTCGTCTCTACTAAAAATACAAAAATTAGCCAGGTGTGGTGGCAGGCGCCTGTAGTCCCAGCTACTTGGGAGGTTGAGGCAGGAGAATTGTTTGAACCTGGGAGGTGGAGGTTGTAGTGAGCCGAGATTGCACCACTGCACTTCAGCCTGGGCAACAAGAGTGAAACTCCATCTGAAAAAAAAAAAAGAAAAGAAAAGAAAAAGGAAAAAGAAAAGAAATGGAAGAGCTAGGTCAAATAATTTCTTTTAAATTTTAATAAATATCTTTTAAATGTTGATAAATACTACCAAATAAACATACTAACAAACAGTCGTACCTACAGAACACAGGAGGGCCTGATTCTCCACACTTTTATTAGAATATATATATATGTGTGTGTGTGTATATATATGTGTGTGTGTGTGTGTGTGTGTGTATATAAAATTTTTTTTTTTTGGAAATGGAGTCTCACTGTGTCACCTAGGCTGGAGTGCAGTGTTGTGATTTCAGCTCGCTGCAACTTCTGTGTCATAGATTCAAGTGATTCTCTTGCCTTAGCCTCCCCAGTAGCTGGGATTACAGGCGCCTGCCACCACACTCAGCTAATTTTTGTATTTTTAGTACAGACGGAGTTTCGCCATGTTGACCAGGCTGGTCTTGAACTTCTGACCTCAGGTGATCTGACCTCAGGTGATCTTCCCGCCTTGGCCTCCCAAAGTGCTGGGATTATAGGTGTGAGCCACAGCGTCCAGCCAGACTGTGTATTTTCAAACTAATTCATCTTACCAAACTGACACATGAATAATGTTACTATATGGTTTTAAGTTGCTGCATGAAATGTTTTTTGAGTTTGAGGAGCTGTAAGGTCACTTACAAAGAGCATTCTTATAGGTAGCTAGAAGCATAGGATCTACATTTGAATGAACAAGGAGGAGTATAGATGTTGATTTTGGAATCATGCCCACGAAAAACTAAAGTGTTCTAAAAAAGTAAGTGTACAGTTAAAAGAGCAGAGGAACAAAACTAAACTCTGGGGATGAGAAGTGATGACAGAAAGAGGAAGATGAATAAGCAATAAGGAAACTATAAGGCCTAGGAAAATTCAGAGAAATTTAAGATTACAGAAGGCAAAGGAGGAGAGTCCAGGAAGTGAGACATGTCACATGTTGCATCAAGAACCAGGAAAATAGCCAAAAAAGAAGTTATTTGCTTTGTCAGATAAATGAAAACAGGTTTATTCAGTTTTATTATCCATATGTGGGAACTCATGTAAGCCACATCAATGGTTGAAACCTTTACTATTTATTAGAAAATTCCACCATAACATGACTGATGAGAAACCCAGCCAACTCTTCAAATTTTTCCAGAGATGAAGTTGGCCCATTTCCAGAATGTTAAATAATGCTGGCAATAAAATGGAGAATAGTTTTGAAATGACCATTCTCACCATCCCATCCCAATGTACCCTGCACACCCATTGTTTTACTAGCAGTTGCACGTCTTAAATGAAGACTCTAGCAATGGAAGAGGGCTGAAAGGTTGAAGATAAAAGGTTATCGTGTTATATCTAAATGTATACAATTTAATCTTTATTCCAATACTGTTATAAGAAGTCTATTCACACTACTACACATAATAAAATGAACTGAAATAAGAAGCAATAAAAAAATCATGACTTATTCTTGGAATGAGAATCATGAACCCTAGGTAAATGATGTCAAGACTGTGCAAAGTGTACTTTCTGCCAGTGTCTTAGCATCGCCTCCCACTCCCTTCCTCAGCCACCCACACCCTCCATATATATCTGAAGATGACTTCAACTCTACTATGCCACTCTAATCCAAGCTCTTCCAATGGAAGAAGAATGCCTTATAATTGTATTCTACAGGGTTATTTCTTGTCTTCCTTTTGTACTCTCAAGACTCAGGTTTGACCAAGATAAAAGACATCAGAAAATACAATTTGTTTCTGACTGTTGATTACTCACTGATTTTACTTTTTGCTCTCTATTCTGAAATATGAGTTTTTATGTGATGTCTCTGGACTCATCTGTGTGGTGGTGGTGGTGTTGCTGCTGCTGTTTTAGTTTTTTAAGAGACAGGGTCTTGCTATGATGCCCAGGCTGGAGTGAGGTGGCTATTCAAAGATGCAATTATAGCACACTACATCCTCAAACCCTCTGCGCTCAAGTGATCCTCCCGCCTCAGCCTTCCAAACAGTTGGGACTACAGGTACACACCACAGTGGCTGGCTCTGGACTCATCTTTACACTGAGAGGGATTCGTAGAAATTCATATTAAATTTAGGAATTATATATTTGGTGGGTTAGACTCCTTTTGGGGTCAATCTTTATGAAGTACATAATAATAACTGTCTTGGCTGGGTGCAGTGGCTCACACCTATAATCCCAGCACTCTGGGAAGCTGAGGCAGGTGGATCACCTGAGATCAGGAGTTCGAGACCAGCCTGGCCAGCATGGCAAAACCTCATTTCTACTAAAAATACAAAAAAAAAATTAGCTGGGCGTGATGCCAGTCACCTGTAATCCCAGCTACTCGAGAGGCTGAGGCAAGAGAATCACTTGAACCCAGGAGTTGGAGGTTGCAGTGAGCCGAGATGGCTCCATTGCACTCCAGCCTGGGCGACAGAGCAGGACTCTGTCTCAAAACAAAAACAAACAAACAAACAAACAAAAGAACAACTGTCTCATTTCCAACTTCTCAGGGAAACAAAAGAGATGCTCTGAATGGACACACTGGGTCCTTGAAAATGAAGCCTGGAGTCATACTGATTTTTAAAAAATCAGTATGATTTGAAGTCAAGGCATAATAGTAAGTCTAGGGGAGGTGAAGTTTTGCTCCCTCCATGACCAAGAGATTTGCCTCCCAGTGTAATTTCTGCCCATTTTGTCAATGATGTTTGGGGATGCACCTGCAGTCAAACACTGGTCAACTCAGGAGAAGGAAAAACAAGTTCATTATTTAAATGAGTCCACTAATTGTTACACACAAATTGTCATAATTGGCCAGTCAGTCTAGCCACAATATTAAGTCTCTTAACTTTACTCTGTAACTTTTCATATTTCTTCACATACACAAGTCTGATGAAAACTATGGGCACTTTCCCCTGAAAAATTCATATTTGCGTACCCACCCCACCCTCTGACACACAAACATGCACACACATGTCTTTTGTAGAGTTTTAGTAGATTCCCTGAATTCTAACCACATATCCCTGGGGGTGCCCAGATAGGCACTTCTGTTACCTTTAAATGAGTTTGAGTCAGGAAAATTTTATCCAGAGATTCTTCTAGTAGAATTCAGCACAGCCAAGAGGCCATGCCTTTCAGGCTATAGAGTAGGGTGATACCACACTACTAAATATAAAAATACCCCTCTCAAAAGTGATATGAGTAATGTGCTATCACATCTGGAACAACCCTGTTGGCTTGGGAGAACATGGATGGACCTCCAAAATCCCCTTTTTTAAACAAGTGCTTCTTAAATTGAGTACACATGCAGGCCAGTCACAGTGGCTCATGCCTGTAATCCCAGCACTTTGGGAGGCCCGGGCAGGCAGATTACCTGAGGTCAGGAGTTCAAGACCAGCCTGGTCAACACGGCAATATCCTATCTCTACTAAAAATACGAAAATTAGCCCAGGAGCAGTGGCTTACACCTGTAATCCCATTACTTTGGGAGGCCAAGGCAGGAGGACCAGGATCATCTGAGGTCAGGAGTTCGAGACCAGCCTGACCAACATGGTGAAACCCTGTCTCTACTGAAAATACAAAAAATTATCCAGGCATGGTGGCACATGCCTGTAATCCTAGCTACTTGGGGATGCTGAAGCAGTCGAATTGTTTGAACCATGCAGGCAGAGGTTGCAGTGAGCCGAGATCATGCCACTGCACTCCAGCCTGAGTGACAGAGCAAGACTCAGTCTCAAAAAAAAAAAAAGAAAAAATTAAGTACACTTCCTTCCACCATAAATGAAGAACAGAATGAAACAGGATTTTTACCTCAATCCTAATTTGTAAATGGGGTCACATTAAGATTTCAGTATAAAATGTGAAACTGTTTTTTCTTTTAAAAGAAAGAATGGTGATTCTAGTCTATCATATTTATGCTTTAAATTAATATGCTTGCTTACTTGTTTATTGACTCAACAACCTCATTGAGCACTGGCTACTTGCCCAGCACTGTGCTAGGCACGTGGGACAGAAAGATAAATAAATACACACAGTCCATCTCCAAGAAGTGGGAGAATGGTGAGAAACCAAGAGCAGTATTTAATGCAAGGCATAATGTCAATTACAGTGATAAAGTGTGACAAGCTAGAAAAAGAACTGTTTTCTAGGATATAGAGGTAAGTCAATACATTTGTTGCATTAAGCCTTAAATATTAAATTATTAAGTGTGCTTCTAAGTTATAATCATACAATGGCTTTAAATATAGTTTAGTAACATATACTACCAAAGCTTTAACTCCATGAAACTTGGGCTAAACTTTTAAAGGATATTCCTTATTTTGGTGTTCGAGGAAAAGTTTTTGCTGTTTTTTGTTTGTTTGTTTGTTTTTTAAGAAATAAAATGAACACTGACCATAATGGCTAAAACTGAAAAGACTGATAGTACTAAATGGTGGCAAGGATAGGAGCAACTAGAACTCTCATATGTTGAGTGTAGGAATTTAAATCGGTAAAACTACTTTTTGAAAATTATTTGGCATTTTCATATAAAGTTGAATATATTTCTATTCCATGACTCAGCAATCCTCCCAGGACCCAAGAGAAATAAAAATATGTTTACAAAAGACTTTTATGAGAAAGTTTATAACAGCTCCAAATTGGAAACAATCCAAATGTTCATTAACAAGAGATTGTATAAACAGAGTTTGTCATATTCATACTAATGGAATACTATTCAACAATAAAAAGAATGGACAACTCATACACATAACAATATAGATGAACCTCAAAAGTATTGTGCTGTGAGATAGTAGCCAGGCACAGAAGAGAACGTACTGTGTGTCCCATTTTTATGAAGTTTTAGAACAGGCCAAACTAATGAAAGATGACAGAAATCAGAACAGAAGTTGCCTCTGTGAGTTGGCTGTGATGAACTGAGAAGAAACATGAAGGAATTTTCAGAGAGAGGAACATTCTCCACGTTGGGAGGGTGAGTGTTACATGATGTGGTAGGCAGAATAATGGCTCCCAAAGATGCCTACATCCTAATACTCCAAACCTGAGACTATGCTATCTTATATGGCAAAAAGGACTTTGCAGATGTGATAAAAGTTAAGGACTTTGCCGGGCGCAGTGACTCACACCTGTAATCCCAGCACTTTGGGAGGTGGAGGTGGGGTGGATCACAAGGTCAGGAGTTCGAGACCAGCCTGGCCAATATGGTGAAACTCTGTCTCTACTAAAAATACAAAAGTTAGTCAGGCATGGTGGTGCAAGCCTGTAGTCCCAGCTACTCGGGAGGCTGAGGCAGAAGAATTGCTTGAATCCGGGAGGCAGAGTTGCAGTGAGCCGAGATCATGCTACTGCACTGCAGCCTGGGCGACAGAGTGAGACTCTGTCTAAAAAAAAAGAAAAAAATAGTTAAGGAGTTTGAGAATGGGAGATTATCTGCATGGGTCTAATCTAACCATATGAGCCCTTAAAAGTAGAGACTTTTCCCTGG